>NC_141109.1:9247500-9257500 GCF_041138505.1 Cibotium barometz
AGTTGTACGACCGTTTGAGAGTAACAGTATGGCTATTCCAGATGATGCACATGCCAAGGCAATGTGTTTCTCTCCATGCAATCGAGATAGCAAGGAATTCTAAAGATAGGTTTTGCCTGATCCACCTAGTCCATCAAGGAAAAAAACACCACCCTGGTTCAAAGAAACATCTCTAAGGATAGTATCAAATGCTCTTGATTGACAACTATTAAGAATCCTTTCCATGGAAATAGACAAATCAGCCTACTGAACAGAATCAAACATCATCTCTTCCACAGCAAACCATTGTTGTAGTGGCAACACTTGATCTATCTGGAATAGGCAACCCTTCAAAATCAGGTAATTGCTTTCCATACTGGTGTAAGAGATCTTACATGTGCAACAAAGCCCGATTCTTTGCTATAGAATGGCAAACACCAACATCGACATGCCCTCTTTGCTGCAATGAATGGAAAAAATTTTCTGAAAGTTCGGCGGAGAATTTGTCCCAAAGCTACCCATGGTATATAGGCTCACAAAAAACCATTATAATGACAAACAATTGATGCAACTGGAATCTTGTATTCTGTATTGCAGTTTCATGGAGACACATATACCACTCCTCATCACTCTCCACCACCATCCCTCTGGCTTCACATGCAGCCTTAAAACATGGATATAAATGTCCATTCACTGCTTAAAAATCCTCAAAACATTTACACCCTCTGCACACACTGTGAGTAGCATCCGTAAGTAATATTGCTCACTTGCACTCTCGGACTAACATTATACATATGTCTGATCATATTTCCCCTTTTCCTTTTAGTCCATGAGTGAAGAGCCGAATTCCACACTCACTTGCAAAGGAAAATCAACATATAGTAAGCTATTTGTATCTATGTACAATTGATTGGCTTTGAACCATTCGGTGAGAGATGTTCTTTGGTTTCTATCACAACTAATCACATCACGCAAGTCATCCTCGTCATTGAAAAGCACATTATTGTGCATTGGGAGATGAACATGTAACCTTCGTATATCGGGCTTTTCATCGTGCAAATCATATTGATATATGTGCTAGCATGCCTCTGACGCAGAAACGTATCATGCATCATCCAGATATTGACTAACCTCATCAATAACCCCATTTATGTCTTGTAACTCTATAGTAGCTCTATCATGACCTTTGTATACATACTTATACAAATACTTTATAGCTATAATGGTAGATCATACTTCTATGTTAATATGGGCTTTGTACCTCAAAGAGAGAAAAGGGTTATATGGAACAACCCATCAACTATCCACCCTATGATCCTTTACCTGGATGAAACTACCATCATCTCTTCGCATGTAAGTTGGATACCCATTGTCATCAATGCTAGTGGTCTCACAAAAATTCCGAGGATACCGATGTTTGCAACTCCCATTAACCATGCAAGGAGAGCACATATTCAGTTCACCACATGGTCCATGGACATTACAATGACTAATTATGTTTTGCAACTCTGGAAACATCACCTTGTCAGGAATTTCAGCACATACCAACATATCATAGTGAGGGATCTTGATTGGTTTACATCCACTTTCCAATATCAATAATATATGTGCATGTGGCAAGTCATTTTTTTGAAATTCAATAACACAAACAAATCCCAGTACCATTCCAAATGTTGATTTTTTCACCAATAAGTGCATCATGTCCTTATGCTTCTCATAGAAGACCCGTGCAGTCAAGTCGGGTCGATCTTGGGCAACCTGACCCGGCGCAATAAAGCATTGGTTATTTCATCACACTTGGGATTGCAAGTGAAGGTGATAAACATGTCAGGTTTACCCATCTTTCTAACAATAGCCATTGAATCTTGGTACAATTGATGCATATATCTAGGCCCCCCTATATGTAGATGGCAGTATCACCCTGCGTCCAACAATGCTTGCAGAGACTCTATTAATCCCATCGCTTAAATTAACCATATCTGCAAGACCCTGGTATACTTCAACATGTAATGCTTTTTGGTTATTGGGTATCCATACTAATCTAGATTCTTCCATGCTACTATATGCGTCAACAATGTACTGTTGCAAAAGACGACCACCACGTGGAAGTATCTTCCCTAATCTATAGTCTATAAGCATAATATTGTCGTTGAGTTACGGTCTTTATATCCTCATTTGAGTCTTCTCTATTCCTACCATTGAGTGGAATTCCAACATGCCAACCATCCTCTTCTTGAGGAAATAGAAGAGCATATAATAGAGGCATATATGAGCAATGAAGGTAGATATTTTTTTTATAGCACCTGTGCGTGACATTATTTGAATGTCTCTATGTCCCACATGAAAATCATCTCCTTGACCAGGCATGATAGCTGCTACCTCACTTCCTATAGGGGACCAAGTATTGCCATGAGGTTGATCGAGCTTCAGTGATCACCATTCTCAAATCTACATGTGGACTTGATAGCAACATTTCTCTCATTGAACGAAGTGCACGGGCGTATGGATTATGTACATACATCATTGTTTGTAACCTTTCAACAATGTTATGATTTAAAGAGGGCATCCCATGAAGTCTATTCTCTAATTCATGCTCTATATCATACACATAAAGCTGAGAAAATCGAGGAGCCGCATCTCGTGTTTCATCAGGTATGATAAAACCAACACGATGATAGGTGGTACCATGGATTCGAAAATTGAATACTCCTCCTCCCCTAGTGAACTGACTATCAAAGTGAGCACCTAGTGAAATGAATGGCAAGGCATTATTATAAGAGCATATATTCTTTTTGTATTCCTTACTTGCATTATCATTACCATGTAACAACTCCACCAATGCAGGAGGTGGATTTTCCAATGGTAACCTTCCCACTTCCACAACAGTGTTTGCCCACATATTCTCCAAGCTTTCTTGATGCCTCACATTTCCAAATTATTGCACCACAAAAATGGCACTTGTAAGAAAGGGATCCTAATGAGTAAAGAGTACAATCTCCAAAATATACCACCATAGTTGCTGGGTGCTTAACATTCTGAGAGGCAAAGAAAACACCCGCCTTATAGAGTGACAACAATCAGATTTAATATCTTTCACATCACCAACAAAAAATGTTATAGAATGAAAATTATCATCCATAGGTAGCTCATTTAAATCGAATGAAAAAGGGCAATATCTCTATGTGTCTAAGGATTGTGATCTTCATTGACAGGTTCTTGAAGAACCATATTATTGAGAATTATTCTGTTACTTGAATCCAAGTGGATTCCGCCATGGGGTTCTCTAGGCTCCTCATTTTTCAACCCTTCCAAATGTTTCAATTCAAGCTATGTTAAAGTAATCCATAAAACTAGCAACATTTTGTTTTCGAATGCAAGTCCTCGTTTGTGACCATTTACGATGAGTCATGCGTGTTGCATCCAAAATTCGAAGCCGATGAACTTGGTTTGAACTCAAGTATGTACAGCTCCTAGCCATCTTCAATCTCCTTCGAAACACAAAATAACGAATATTATTTTTCTTAACTTCAAACAATAACATAATAGTTGAGATAGACATAGAGAGAGACAATGGCATAGATAGATAGTGATATATATATATATATATATATATATATATATATATAGAGAGAGAGAGAGAGAGAGAGAGAGAGAGAGAGAGAGAGAGAGAGAGAGAGAGAGAGAGAGAGAGAGAGAGAGAGAGAGAGTGAGGTAAAGGAAGACATAGTTGAAACATGTTGAGAGATGGAAAATAAGAGCGTGAGGACAAAATAGAAGAGATAAGTATTAAATTTGAGAAAATAGAAATTTATATATCACCAAAATGAAGAGCCAAATCTAAAAGTTGGAACACAATTTGACCCTTGATCAAAAAACATCATTCCTGTAAGATTCCTCCCTCCATGTTTTGAGGTGTACAGGTGTGAGAACCTCCCCTTTTGATCTTATAATTATTCCCCTCTCTGAAATAAAAGAGAGATCCTGTTTTACCCTATTTTGGCCTAGAGGGAGAAAATGTCTAGAGAGAGGTAATTCAAAATTGAGATATTTTTGGATATAAAAATCCTCCTAGTGTTTAAAATGATTTCCCTTGAAACAAAATTCAAAAAGAACTTTCTAATGTGCAATTGGAATTAATTGAAAAATGGTAAAAAGGACCTTATCCTGAGGGTCCATATTTTCTGAAAATTTTGGATTAAGGTTCCTATGGACCAATAAGATTAATCCAAATGTAGGGAGGAGATAAATTGAAGAATAAAAGAAAATCTCCCAAAAATGAGTAAATACTCACATAAGATGAAGAGTTGACTAAGGACAAGGTTTATTAGTTAAAAAAGAAGAAATATTTAGAGGAAATGATGTATTTTTGACACCTCAGTGTGAGGAATTTCCCTCATGAAGGAGGCACCTATTTCACATGTGTGGATGAGTTTTAAACTCACAAATAATGAGATATTTTCATCTCTCCTCTCTCCTGTTTTAACTAGATCCAAAAAGTAAGCTAAACTGACCTAAAAATGGTCAAAAGTGACCAAATTAATCTGGAAAATTCTAGAATCAGCTTGCTTGGTTAGAGGCTCACTTTTTCCTATAAATAGAGGCCTCCCCCTTTGTAAAAGCTTAATGGTGTTTATGCACTGTTACTCTGCTTCTGTCCTTGAGCCATTTAACATTGAATTTCTTGATAATTCAATTGTTTTTTGGCCTAATCCTCTCCAAGTGAATTTGGTAGCCACTCTTGCTGCAAACAAGAGTAGAACCCTCAATCCCTCAAGCCAAAGGAAAGCTTACAAGCTCTATGTAAGCTTAATTCTTAATGTATGGTTTTCTCAAATTTTATGCTTTGTAAATGTTGAATTAAAATTTGATGCTATGCCTTGATGGAAAGGCCACCCCCTTCTCTTCTTTACAATTCAGCCCTTCTCAATCCTAGAAAGTTTAATTAAAAGATTGATTAAACTCTTTTCATTGTTTACTCTCTTGATTTTTAGAAAATGGAGTAGATTAGAGATATTACAATTCAAATTGGATTAATTCAAGTCATAAATTGAATGATAAAATTGAGAAATGGTTAGCCATACAAAGGAGGTTATGGCAAAATTTTCTTAAATTTTGTGGAACTAAAGTTTATCATTAGGTTATTCTAAAAGAGTAATTTCCTCCGTTTGTGCATTCTAAAAGATTTATTTTTATTTCAAAAGTGTCATTCTCATTAAAATTAAATTTATGCATAGAAAGATGCATAAAAGATTTATTTTTATTTCAAAAGAGTCATTCTCATTAAAATTGAATTTATGCATAGAAAGATGCACAAAAGATTTATTTTTATTTCAAAAGTGTCATTCTCATTAAAATTGAATTTATGCATAGAAAGATGCACAAAAGATTTATTTTTATTTCAAAAGAGTTATTCTCATTAAAATTGAATTTATGCATAGAAAGATGCATAAAGGATTTATTTTTATTTCAAAAGTGTTATTTTCCTTAAAATTGAATTATGCATAAATAGATGCGTAAAGAATCTTTATATCAAAAATTAGAATCCTCTTAAATTCTATGTTTAAATTCTGTGAATAGAAGTGATGAGAATGTGAGGTGAATAGATGTGATGAGATAAGATGTGAATTAGATAGATGATTGGATAGATGTGATGTGAATAGAAGTGATGAGAATATGAGGTGAATAGATATGATGAGATAAGATGTGAATCAGATAGATGATTGGATAGATCTGATGTGAATAGAAGTGATGAGAATATGAGTCAAATAGATGTGATGAGATAAGATGTGAATCACATAGATGATTGGATGGATGGGTGTGATGTGAATAGAGGTGATGAGATGTGAGGCAAATAGATGTGATGAGATAAGATGTGAATCAGATAGATGATTGGATAGATGTGATGTGAATAGAGGTGATGAGATGTGAGGTGAATAGATGTGATGAGATAAGATGTGAATCAGATAGATGATTGGATAGATGTGATGTGAATAGAAGTGATGAGAATATGAGGTGAATAGATGTGATGAGATAAGATGTGAATCAGATAGATGATGATTGGATGGATGGATGTGATGTGAATTAGATAGATATGAATGAATGGATGGATGGGTGTGATTTGAATAGAGCTGATGAGATGAGAGGTAAATAGATGTGATGAGATGAGAGGTAAATAGATGTGATGAGATGTGATGTGAATTAGATAGATGTGAATGGATGGATGGATGTGATGTGAATAGAGGTGATGAGATGTGAGGTGAATAGATGTGAGATGTGATGTGAATCAGATAGATGGGAATGTGAATGAATGGATGGATGTGATGTGAATAGAGATGATGAGAATGTGAGGTGAATAGATGTGATGTGAATCAGATTGATGGGAATGAATGGATGGATGGATGTGATGTGAATAGAGGTGAGGAGATGTGAGGTGAATAGATGTGATGTGAATCAGATAAAAGTGAATGAATGGATGAGATGTGATGTCATGTGAATCAAAATGTAAATGAATGATATAAGATGTGAGTGAATGTGTATGTGAAGAATGGATGTGAATGAGTATGTGAAAGAATGGATAAGGATGTGTATGTGAAGAGTGGATGTGAATGTGTATGAGAAGAATGGATGTGAATGAGTATGTGAAAGAATGGATGTGGATGTATGTGAAAGAATGGATATAGATGTGTATGTGAAAGAATGTGATGTGATGTAAAGAGATGAGATGTGACATGAATATATGTGGATGTGAAGTGATAGATATGAATGTCGGGATAGATGCGAGTAGTCGTACATGTGAACGATTGGATGGATGTGGATGAATGAGATGAGATGTGTATGAATGTGATATGATGTGGATAGAAGTGATGTGATATAATGGTGATGAGAATGAATGTGATGGATATGAATGAATGTGATGTGATGGGATGTGAACCGGGATAGACGTGAATGAATGAGATTAGGTAAAATGAATGAGATGTGATGTGAGTGAATGTGATGTGGTCTGAAGAATGGATGAGATGTGAATGAATGTGATGAGATGAGATGTGGTTATGGGTAGATGCAAGTAGATGAGATCTGATGCAGATCTGATGAGGATAAATTGAGGAAAGATGTGAGATGAAAATGATGTGATTGGATGAGAATAGGAATACTTATGAAATGGTTGTGGAATTAATTAATGTGGTTTGATGTGGAGTAATGTGGAAAGACGAGACTCGTTATAGAAAGTGTATTTTTGATCTATTTTTAAATGACTGTTTTATGTCAAGAATGCTGGAGAAGCATTTTGACCGTCTTGTGAATGAGGTCGTGTGGAGACCTAATCTGATAAAGTTGCAACAGCTGACGGAGAGTCATTGGAGGACGTCTCGCGTAGCAAGGTTGGTTAACCAACCTCGGTTCGATTAAAATGGTGAGCTTCTGGTACGGCGGATGAGGGACCAAGGAAGCAGCCTATGAGTGAAGCGCTAGGTCACCTATGAAGGATCCTAGAGGGTACTGACCATACAGTGCTCGGGCTCTAGGTCACCGACGATACCCACACATACGTCGTGGAAGATATTGGAACAAGGAGTAAGAGTTGTTTTTTGAATTCGGGTATGGATCTGGTTGATTGACCTTGCTCGTCCTCAACGAATGAGTCCATGGCTCTTTTATATGGATCCGTTGGTTGATCTTGCTGATCTTCAACGGAGATTCCATTTTTGATACGTGAATATATTGCCGGTTACTATGAGCTAGGAACTATCAAAAAGGCCCGTGAGTGGATAGGTGGTGAGCGTTCCGGTTGCCAATGATGCCATAGGTACACTAATGAAGGAATATTGGAAATAAGGATTCAACTGGAGATTTTGAGGATTATGATAAGTGACACAATGGTTTCATTAAAAGATTGTTTTTTTAAAGATAGTTGATTCTGTGAAAAAGGCAATTTCATATTGGGTGTGTAAGTGATGTGACTAGTTTTAAGTTTGCATGAATATCCGGCTAGGGGGCCTGGGAACTCTTTTCCCTTGTACACCGGGGACAAAACCTAACCAAATTCTTAATTGGATCCCATCACTATAGTGGTTGGGCGGTTGGCTAACCCACGGGACTGGATGGGGTTAGGCTGGACTGATGGATCCCTAAATTGAGACTCAATTCTATTATGGTACGATAGATGAAGTAAATCCCGAACAAAATTTGTTCTATGGAAAAGAATCAACGGCGGCTGTGCCTCTCAATGAGGAAAAAAGCGTTGGTCTCTATGATCCAAGTGCAATCTTTTTCCTGATCTGACTATGGGACTTACAGGTTCAGTCATATCAGTTCAATTAGTTAAGGCTTTTGACTACGTTAGAGAAAAATTTATCTTGGAGGAATCGCCTATGCTTTCCGGGCAAGGAAAGTTTTTTCGGGTTCGGTTTTGGAAGAACCGATGGATTAGTCTCTTGTCCGGATATCCGTGGGGCGAGGCCCCAAGTGTGGGACCCTGCCCCGTGCAAGAAGTGCTACTTCCACTACTAGCACCCCTGAATTCGTTGCGCGGTGGGGACAGGGATCTTACAATTCCTCTCACAAAATCTCTAGGCATCTACCCTAGTTTCTAAAACACGTCACATTTTTTTCATAATTGCATTGAGTCGATTAACAGATATCTTTAGACTCAATACCTCCATGCCTAATGTACGCACTTGATCTTTTAGAGAATCTACGTGTTCTTTACATTGCCCATTATATCCTCGTAGACATTCCCCAATTTCAACATGCATGTTCTCCATGAAAGAAATCATGTCTAGTTGGTTTGCCTCCATGTGCCACTACTGTCATGGACGCGATGGAGATGATGAGTCAACTCATCTCTTAACGTATCTCCCCTTTGGCTGCCACTTCCACGAATCTCATCCCAAAGGGCATCTAAGTACTCCTTGCAAGCAACGGAATTTTTCTCAGTGCGGTCACATGTATCCGCAATAGTTTGTAGACGTTTAGAGCTTGTTTGTCTAGATGGAGACCTTGAACGAGCAAGGTGTTTCATCAACTTAGGCGGCGTAGACAAAGATACTTCTTCATTGGAAGAATCATCCACAGCCACTACAGTGGTTGTTATAATTTTGAAGCTCCATTTGCTGAAATCCAAAATTAATATCTTAAAGCTCTACAATTATCTCTACGTATCTTTGCAATCATTGGAATGTTGCTGGGGCATTGGTGAGACTGAAGGGCATGACTTTTTTTGCAAATGTCGCCCACATTGTATTAAAAGATGTCTCATGTTAGTCTTTTGGTGCTATTAACACCTAATTGTAGTCTGAAAATCCATCCAAGAAGCTATAACCTTCTTCACTAGCCACTCTCTCCAAAACATGTTCTGTATAGGGTAATGGATAATGGTCTTTTCCTAGTAGCTGCATTGACCTTTTTAAGATTGACACATACCCTAAGTTTTCCATTCTTTTTTGGCACTATTACGATTAGTGACAACCAATCCATGTGTTCTATCTCATAGATGAAATCCGTAGAAATGAGGTTGTCTATTTCCTCCTTTACAATTGCTGCATACCTAGGATTCATCTAGTATGGTTTTTTCCTGGTTAGTCTCTTGATCCTTCCATGATTGGAATCGTATACTGCACTACCTCAGGTGGTACACCCTTCATCTCCTTGTAATTCCAGGAAAAGCAGTCTTTAAAGTCCTTAAGGAGGGCAACGAGCTCATCTTCTTCAGCCCAAGTCAAGTCCTTAGCAATGTATACGGGTCTGGCTTCCTCCCTTGGTCCCATAATATCAACTTCCTTGACTTTCGTTGGGCCATCGTATGATGTGGATAGCCATTTTCACTTTTTGTTTTAGCCATGACCTTTCTAACCTCACATTTAGCTTCTGCCAAAGCTTTATTCCGTTTTCGACATCTAGCTTTTGTAAGCTTACCCCAATCCTTGGAAAACTCATTGTGTGTACCTTAGTGGCCTCAAGGTATCTCAACCACAGGGCATCTGTGGGTTTTCTTCTGTAAGGTTCCTCCTCAGCCCTAAAAATA
>NC_141109.1:9927500-10167500 GCF_041138505.1 Cibotium barometz
ACTCTCCCTGGAGGCAAGGATGCAATATGGAATGAGGAATTGACTTTGGAGAGGCTATGTAGATACGAAGGGATGGAATTCCGGCCATCCAAGCAAGAATCCAAACGGCAGTTGGGAGAGGGGGGGGGGGGGGTTTCCATCACTCTCTCAATAACACCACCTATCACCGGGACGAGAGGAAGGTATTCCTTTCTAAGACTTGGAAAGCAAATTGTCACGAGAAAGCCTGAGACGCCAGCCAGAGGATCGGATGTTGGGTCGAAGCTATGCTGCCACCTCGCAAAGAAGGCCTGGGCCGTATGCAGTGCGATGGGGCACAACTGCATGAAGAAGGCTTGCCTCTAAGTTACATATCCCTAAGTTGTCCAAGTGCTGGGCGGCTACCCACAATCTTGCAAACCGAGGTGGATGCCTCCAAAGCTGCACAACTGTTGAAGCGAGGAGCTGGAAGTCTGCTTCTGAGAGAGAAAGGCTAGCCTCGGTCAGGAAATCGAACTCAACCTGGTAGCCACGCCCCAAGGGATGAATATCAGTGATCTTTCCAGGCATGCCAAGAAGGCTTGCCTATTCCAGACGCGCTGGGCGGCTACCCAAAATCTTGCAAACCAAGGTGGATGCCTCCAAAGCTAGGAACATCAAAGTGAGGGGCCGGAGGTCCGTGTTAGAGAAAGAAAGGCCGGCCTCGGTCAGGGATGATAGAGCGACTGCCATGGAGTCCTCCTGGAGGGTCGAAAGACCAGAAGTTGCCGAAACTTGCCAAAATGGAGGCAGCTTGAAGCTGAAAGCACCTGTCTAGGGAGATGGAGACGCTGCGTGGGGGAGGGGGGGGAGGGGGGGGTGGAGGAGGATGGCTGAGTCGATGGCGAAGATGATCTGCTCCCAAGCCCGCATCCCATCTAGGGGGAGCCTCCTGAACTGGTCCACTCTCCCAAAGACTGAGTAGGTCCTGTGCTGAGGGGGCCCCACGTAATATCAGAGCAAGTGCCCAAGGGGTGGCCGTTGGGCATCTTGAAGAGGGGTTTCCAAATCGACGGCTGGAGCAACTGGGTGAGGGCTAGCTTGAGGTGTTCCCACACTGATCAAACTGGCAACAACAAAACAGTCCTTGAAGGAGGAGCTGAGGTCTCGGGCACATGCCTCCATGAAAATCCACCTCACTGGGGGCCTAGGGTCCACCAAGAGACGCGTTGTGGGCTGATATCTGAGCGAAGTGGAAGACCTTCTAGGACTCACCACTCGCCTGAAGGTCTTGAAAAACCAGCTTGCCTGTAAGGGCTCTGCTTTGAATAGCTGGATGATCAAAGATCACCATGATGACGAGGCCAGATGATGACCCTTCAGGCCACCTTGGCCTGTTCCGGCCAACTGGTTGTCCTTGCCCAAAGAAAGTTCCAGATCAGATGCTGCTGCACTTGTTCGAGGCATGCCCAAGCGAACGCCCAACAAGAAGTGATATACCACATGGTGGCCATGAGCACCTGGTTGGGCAAGCTGCTGCTCCGGCAAGAAATCAATCATTCCAAATATCTGACCAGGGTGCCGTTAGGTATTCACCACTGGCTGGACACCAAGACGGGGTGGTGAGGATAAAACCCAAAAAGCACACGACTTGTGCTCAGTTGATCTGAGCACCCCAGGCCAAGTAGAGGTCCTCGATAGCCTGCACAAATCTCTACAGATATCCTTCCTTTCCTTAGAGGTAGGCAGTTGTATCATCCGCAAACTTTGAGTCTAGAAGCTCCTCTTTTGATCTGATGGGGAGACGAAGACCCTCAAGCCATGTCCGTTGAGTGGACAAAAATCTGCTCATCTCCTCTGCAACAAAGAGGAAACAAAGAGGAAGAGGAAGGGGGTGGAGAGGACACCCCTGCTGAACTGGTCTAACTCAATGGTATCGTCTGGACACCTCAGCTTGCGGACCCTGCCAGTGGTGAGGACCTGTAATCTCAAAGAAACCCCGCGTAAACCTGTCTCCTGCTTGAGACCAGAAAGAAGCACCGGCGTGATACATAAACTCCACCCTTCTCCTCAATGGAATGGATCTCTGTGCAGGTTGTCTCCATCTATGACTCCATACGTTTGGGGTCTGCCAACACAATGAGTCTATCATGGGCTTCCCTCTGTAAGAGCGAATTGATCTCTCTAAGCCCGAGTCAAGATCCGCTGCAGCTTATCCTTGCCTGAAGTGAGAGTGTTCCAAATCTGAATAATCTCACCTGGAGTACTTGGCCCCCAAGATAGTGTCTAGCCCACCACCCTTTTTGTCCTCTGGAACCTCAAACACGTTGAAGTCCCCTCCCATGCACCAAAAATCCATCAGGGATAGCCCATGTCGCACCTGAATCTTGAAATTTGTCCGCCTTGCTACCCTGTTGGGGGCATAAATATTGAGTACCACCCTGTCCTCCCCAATCCTGATGATCACCCACTGAGCTCTCCCCTGCACAATGGTGCCAGCGTCCAGAATTGATGATAACAACTGCTCTCATTGATTCAGATGCAGACACCCCTTGGTTCCTCGGGTGACCAAAAGGTGTGGCTATGGCCTGGCAAGACTTTCCCGCTTCTATGAGTACGTCCTACAAAGAGGTGGTGCTCCCATAGGAAAAAAGATATCCACTGAACCTCCTACAACGGCTGGGGGAATGAGACATGCTCGGCGCACCCCCAGAACAAAGGGTTTTTGGGGATGGATTGGAGGGGGAGTAGTCGCTATTTGTACTTTGGACTCCCTAAGTTAGGCCTATGCATGTTGTGTGGTGGCCTCCCATAGGTTGAGGAGGGACAAGAGATGAGGTGAGGAGCATATGAGGGAAGGAAGGCATGGCTGAAGAATAGGTAAGTTGGACCCTTGCTAGGTCTAACTAGTTAAGGTTACCTTCCGAGCACACCTAGGTGCCCGAATGACCACATACATTTTTTTTTCCAGAAAGAGACTTCTATTAAGTATGAAAAAGACATACAACAATCACAGCTATAAGCCGGAAAAGAATAGAATCACCCCAATAGTTCTCTATAGTGTGAACCCAACTAAATGAGCTGGCGCTATAACTATGCCAGTCTCTAGAATGACTGTCACACAGCCTGTCATCCCACTGGCCGCATATCATACATGATCTCACCAACCATGCCAGTGGTGTAAGTGTGGGGCCTATCCCTCCGGGGGGTCATCAGTGTCCACCGCCTCACTAGATGAGCTCGATATCTCAACAATCCAGTCTCTCCTAACCCGGGGTGTACATCCAGAAATCTGAGACAAGAAAAAATCATTCCAAGGCTTAGTGCCTGGTAGGAAACCTCTGACCACAAGTTTGCAGAGCAACACCCTGCATTTAACATCTGGATCGATAATATTCAAGCCCCCCTTTCGTTTGGGTTGAATAACTGTGAACCAAGCTACCCTGGCACGAGTGTCTGAGGTGCCATCCAAACCTGACCAAAGAAAATTGAGGATCAATCTCCGCAATTGACCAATGCACGCACGAGAGAAGCACCAACAAGAGGCAATAAACCAAGCTGAGGCAAGCAATACTTGATTAGCCACCAAAGCTCTGGAAGCAAATCTAATCTCCTGGAGCTCCAATGGAGGAGCTTCTTCTGAATACTCATAAGTATCGGAGCAAACTGCTCTATAGGAGAAATATCAATCCCAACCTGGCATCCCAAATATCTAGTAGTGCATCCTTTGCTGATCCAAGTAAAACCAAGCTCTACACCCCAAGCAACTCTTGGTGAATCACTAACGCAAAAGCCAACAGATTTGTGCCAATTAATGAGTGTCCCTGTTGCCAAACAGAACTCCTCTAGTGCTACCCGGAAGGAACATAAGCATATATGGGAAGCCTCCAAGAACATGGTTGTGTTATCAACTAACTCAGAGTCAACCAATTCCTCTTGACTACGAAGAGGCAACCTCAATCCAGAAGTACCAGCGGTGGAGCGGAGAAAGATGCTCATGGCCTCTGCAACTATGATATATAATAATGGGGCTAAAGGGCAACCCTGCCGTACTGAGCGAGAAATCTGAAACCGCTCTCCTCTATCACCGCAAGCAAGCACTCTACTGTGGGCATCACGATACATGCATGAAACTCCCTTGATCCATCTCTGAGAGAAGCCCATATGGCTAAGAGTACCCTCAAGGAAGTCCCAATCCACTCTATCATAGGTCTTCTCAAAATCCAAGAGCAGAATGGCTAAGGGCTGGTTGCTTGCTTTAGCCCATTTGACGGCCTCCCAAAACGAGAAAATGTTATCAAAGATGCTCTTGCCGTGTAAGAATCCATTTTGAGTATCATGAATGACATCCTGCAAAATTGGCTGCAATCTGATGCTCATTGCCTTAGCAAGAATCTTATATGCAGTCCGAAGTAAGGTGATAGGTCTCCACTGGCCAATCAATGTCTTATCCCCACTCTTAAGAGTAAGATAAAAAGTAATTAAAAAAACAGGGGAGAGGCCATCCTCCCTTGGACACTTACCATGAGGTAAGGCATGAAGAGCATGACTGAACTCCTGCATAGAAAACACATCTCCTTAGTGATCAAATGTAGCAATGCATTCCAAACCTTCCTTTGTGCCCTATGTCTCAAATCAGAGTGCGGCTCAGCACTAAGAAGCTGGCGATAGAAATCAGTGGCAATCTGTCTAACCATAAGAGGATCTGAGTGAAGAGTGCCATGTGAATCCTGCAACTGCTTGGCACTATCTCCTGGCATGAGATGGGCCGTGAGTAGCAAAGAAATGTTTGTTACATCTGCCACTCATCTGTGTCCAAAAGGATTCTTGGGCATGGAAATGGCACTCCGCGCGTTGCTCAAGAGAGTGATGAAGTTATGCCCTAACAATACACAAAGAATATGCAACCCATTGAGCATGAGGATGTTTCTCGTGCTCTTTCTGTAAGGCAGCCAATCTACATATAATAGCCCTTTCTAAATCCAAGGCCTCTTGCCTCTTAGATAGGGCACATGTGTGATAAAAGTCACTAATATCACAAAGAGTAGAGGCCAGGCTTTGAGAGGCTTGTGAGAAATCATGAGATCTCCAAATATCAAGCATATGACGTGATAGCTTTGCATCTGAAAACAAATGATCAGGGATACGTACATGGGGCAATTCGGATCTCTAATACATAAAACCATTGGGCAATGATCCGATTTAGAGGTGCCTGTAGCAATAAAAGTATGCCCACCTCTGTCAAGCACCCAATCATCCACAGAAAATCTGTCTAACCGTGCATAAATACATCCTGCATTCCTTCTCCTGTTAGACCATGATCCCTTCTCCTGTTAGACCATGAATAAAGAAGAGTGGATGGTCTCCTCGAAATGTCATCCTCATGCCAACAATCTCTGCCATGAATGGAGAGTATAAACCTCTCCCAAGACGCTCTTTCAAGAGGATGCACCAAGCCCTCATGTCCACCTCTTTTATCCGTTGGCATCTCAACCATGTTAAAATCCCCACCAATAATCCAATGGTCGGCAAGAGGCATCAGTGTAGTGAGAGATTTCCAAAATGCAATCCTCTTACCTCTATGGTTAGGAGAATGACCACCCACATTGGGAAAGTCTCACCCCTCCAAATCCTTAGAAAATACTTTTTTTTCCTGATTTCAGAAATAATTTATTATCTATCTTTGATAAATTTCTAATGCACCTTGCTCAACTCAAATTTAAGAATTATCGACATGACCCCCTGTAATGCTCAGCTGAAGAAATTTTCAAGCTCATTACCTTAGTAAAAATTCTCTTGTCCAAAATTTACAACATAATTGCCCTACAAAATTAGAAAATAACTGATATTACCTAGTTCTGAGAGGGAGGGATCTTACCGATCCACTTTTTTTGGGACTCTATCTGATGGAGCTATGTAGACATAGAGACCACCTATGCAGAGAGGCACAGACTCAGGTAATAGATACCCCAATGGCAATCATGAGGGCTCAGATGATCTCACTGCAAAATAAAAAAATAACTGATATTACGTAGTTCTGAAAGGGAGGGACCGTACTGATCCACTTTTTTTGGGATTCTATCTGATGGAGCTATGTAAACATAGAGACCACCTATGCAGAGAGGCACGGACTCAGGTAATAGATAACCCAATGGCAATCGCGAGGGCTAGGATGATCACACCAGACAGACCAAGCAGTGCACCTTGGCAGAGGAAGAGCCACCACCCCATCTCCCAGATGTCACATTGGAGAGAGTACTCTAGCTGCAGTGGGGAAGATGGTCGACTCCCACTGGACGAAGGTGATCCTCCATATGGCAGCTCCAGATCTGAGAGATCCTTCAGAGAAACAAGAGTGCCCTGCCACAGGCACTGGATGTAGAGAGCCTGTATGAAGTCACAGATGCAGAGGCTACACACCGACCTTCCTTTTACCAGATAGAGCACATGCACCTGAAATGTGCAGCTTTCATGAAACAACATATATCAACCATTCCAGGGCTGCTTTGTAACTTTGTCTCTCATATGACTATTTTGTTGAAGTGGCTAGTTTGTTTATCTTTTTTCCATGATACAGTTTCATGGCTTCACTGTAACACTCTTTTATCTCATAGACCCTCTCTTGCTCTCTTAATGGGCAGCTTTTTCAAAATTTTCATCATTCAAAGAAACATACAAAGTGATTGTGGCCATTACTGTGGGGGAAATCTAGATAGATAGTGGAGGTTGTATGAGATTAACTGTCTACGCAAATAGAGGGTAGCCTAAAAGTTCAGATGCAAGCAGCTGAACTTGTAGGCTAACCTCTATTTGCGTAGATTTCACCTGGTGAGTTCCTTTAGTCCGCACAGGATCTTATATTGTGGACTCTGACATGCAGGTAAGGACTTTGCTGAATAGCAAACATGCTTTGGAAGTGAAGATAGCTGAAGTTGTTACACGTCTAGCAACTTCAGAGAAGGACCTAGAGGAAAAAATTCAGGTAGAGAATCCAGAGATCTTGCGCACTTTCAAGTATTACCAGCACATCGCCTCTGATGTTTGCAGCTTGTTCTCAGGAATGTGAAAGACTGCGAATGGAGAACCAGAACTTGGATGCTGACAAACAAGAAGCTTTGAAAGCACTCACTCAGCATCTTGTTCGTCTTGGTGCACTGGATCAGGAGGCAAGCTCTATCATTTTATTTGCTAGTTTCTTTATAAGAGTGTCATGATGGCACTGACAGTACTGAATTCACCAGAATTATGCTAATGAAAGATCAACATCAGGTTCATGATAAAAGTGAGCTGATCACAAGCTTACAGAAGCAGCTCGAGACACAGACTTCACAGAGGTAAAATACCATAAAAACTATCATATTGAACAAATTGTTGTTGAAGAGTTCCATCTAAGTGACTACATGGTTTGGTTCCTGTTTTGAATTGGCTTGCAGAGCCTCAATTGAGATTTCATTTAAAGATGCTCAAGCTGCAGCAGATCGAGCTGAAGAGAAGAGTAAAGCTGTTGAGGCTGAACTTAACAAATGTCACCAATCGATTGAAAAGCTTCAAGTATGTCTTCTATATGTAAAGTGTCCATATCTTTCGATGCTTCAAAGCTCTCAATAGCGTGGGCTTTATCTCCCTAGAAGACTCTGAACAAGTGACTATGCAGGCTGAGCTCCGTACTTGCAAGGCAAAAGTGAAGCTCAAAGGACAAATGGCATCTCAGCAAGACAACCTTCTTATTGAGCGCCAAACAGCCATAGACAGAACATTGCAAGAAAACAACACATTGAAGCAAGAAATTACAGTAGTGAAGGATGATAATGACTCCCTCAAGAAAAAGGTTGGGTCTAAAAATGCTCTTCAGAACCTCACTTCACTGTTGTTTGGACTCAGGTGTCCTCTTCTGGACAGTCATACTTCATCCTAGTATGTGCATGCTTTCTTGTGGGAATTAAGGGTAGTTACATTTGCAATGGACATGCTTTCTTGTGGGAATTAAGGGTAGTTACATTTGCAATGGACATGCTTCAGTGGCAACAAGAGACTTAACTATAGTTCCTACAGCTAAACAAGGCTTTCTGCAGGTTGAAGAGCTAATATCTAAGTTAGATGAGTCTCAAGAGCTTCAACAATCCAACCAACAAATGATCCAGTGAGTAGTATATACTTTTTTTGAAAAAGCACCCTTGTGTAGCAGCATTAATTAAGGTCAAGTTGATATGCATATGCTATTGCAGGTGGTTAAATCAACAGTTGACAGATGCCCAGCTAGGTAGATTAGGCACTGGCAGTGTATCTTCTCGCTACATGCTCAGACCAAGCCTATCTTTTCTCTCTAGCTCTGATTCCATGGGCAGAGGAACATCAAATCATGTGGGGTCATCATTCTCTGCATCAGCTAGCTTGAATGGTGCATTATCATGCACAACATATAAAAGCATGCTTCGATCAAGCTCTCCTTTTGGGCAACCCATTCATTCCAAATCAGCTGGAAGTAGTGCAAGCAATGGGAACATTTCGACATTGACATCTAAAACCACAACAAGGCCAGCCAGCAGTAATCAATCACCCTTGCGTGCTAGTTCGGGAACACTGAAGGTATACAAGCCAGCAGCACATCTGATACCAAAGGCTGAATTTCTAGGAGGTGCAGGTGGTGCTGCTATCACTGCCTCAGAAGGTTCAGGAGGTGCAGGTGATAAGCTGGACTCTACTTCAAAACCAGAAGACTCAGCCCCCTCAGCTGCCAAATTGGACGAGACTTCATGGACCCTTCTGCCCCGACCTCCACTGTCTTTTGTGGAAGCCAGATCTGAGCTTTTGAGTTTGACTGCAAAGAACCAAGCCAGCATTAATAACTACAAAAGTGGATTGAGCAATGATGAAGATGCATTCACTCCTAAAGGTGCAGTTCATGCAGAGAAGTTCCCCTCTAAAGTCACAACCAAAGCTGCAAGCTCTAATGTTGCCTGAAACTTTCAGTGCAAATATTTTTTGGCTGTCCGTTCTGAGGACTTGCTCTTCACGTTCAACTTCTCAGGTACTTCACAATTTTGGTCTAGTTTCAGCAGTTTAAAGGAAGGCAGTGTGACAGCTATGATGTAAGGTTTCTGCTGCTACACACTGATGATGTAATTAAAAAGTACTCTCTAGTGGGGTGCTTCCATGCCATATGATTATGTCCCCACACCGTGTATGATGTATCTTTGTGCGTTTTGTTTCCTCCTGTAAAAAGTATGAACATGCCAAATTCCAATGCCTATTTCTTATGGTGTATTTTACCAGTGAACTAACTATATAGTTAGAGATCCCTCTCTCTCTTTTGGGAGCGGTGAGGGAACTTGCAAAAACATGTTCAATGGGATTTACAGAGTCCCCAGGTTCCCCACAGTGAAAAGGGGAGGTCTCTCCTACTTGTCCCTCGTGAGCAGGGGCCCCTGCCCATGGGACAGACAAGAATCTTTATAATACTGGCCATATTATTGAACTACAAACTTAAGATGCAATGGAGTTAGCGAAATCCTTATCCAAGTTTCCTGTTGGCTTATTACATATGCTCTCATCTCCAGATTAGCGACACTAATGTTTTGAAGCACAACTATTCATAAAGACAAGAGCACCTAAAACATCTCTATTATAAGTGTCATGGGGGTAGTGCAATCAAATAAATGGTTTAATCCATAATCCTAGTACAATATATGAAAAAGATGTGCCTCGAGTAGCCGGCCGTTCTCAAACCTGCGCCCTGTTGCGCCCCTCTCCTCGCCCGCCGTCACCCTCTCCTTCCTTTCTTCCGCACCTGCGCGTTGCCCCATTCCGCCTCTTGCCCGCCTTTTCCGGCCCTCGTCTCCAGTCGCATGCCTTTGGCTTTTTTCCTGTTTTCCGCCCCAGCTCTGCTCCCTCGCCTTTTTCATCCCTCTCACAGGCCTCTCCTCTGCTTTGCCTCCTTTCCCTTCGTGTGAGCCTCCCCTTACCTTCCTTGCTCCTCGCGTCCTTCTCCCCTTCAGGGCATCTTCTAGGTTTTTAGCTTTCGGGTAGTTTCCTTTTCGGCAAGTTTTGGCCTCTTTTGGTCTTCGAACCCTCAAGACTCCATGGTAGTTGCTTCGTCATCCTTGACAGAGGCCGTCCTCCCTTGCCTATCATTTTCAGAAGTGGACCTCCAGCTCCTCACTTCGATAGTCACATCTTCGCAGGTCTCCACCTTGGTTTGCAAGATTGTTGGTAGCTGCCTGGCATGCGGACAGTTCAGGGACCTGTTAGGGAGTTTAACATGCTAGAGTCAACAGAGGACAGACTCGGAGATGGCATGGCTACAGTATCTGGTACAGAGTACTCAGCTTGGGAGAAGTTGATTTTGACTCTTAGAGGACCCTTGACATCGTCTTCTCTAGATCTGACAGGAGTACTAGCTGTAAACTCTCCGGATTAGATCGGTTCTATGTAGATGAGCGGCCTTGTGGTCCTGGTGGCATGATTGGTGTTTTGGCAGGCACTACTTTCTGGGATTACGCACTGGTTATTCTCTCCTTGTACGACACCTAGAGGCAAGACAAACATATGAGTACCTGCATTCCAGATAGCTCATCTAGGACTAAGATTTGCACCAAGATAGAGGGAACTTGGGAGAGGCTAGATTTGCACTTAGAGTAGTTGCATGTGCCTTGGATGCAGGCCTTGGATGTAGGTCTTGGAGAGATTAGCAGTCTATTATATTTACAGGAGGTAGCGCAGGGCAGTTTGACTGGCTTCCGAGAGTAGGAGAGGAGCCTATGATGGCATTACCTAGGGGAAAATGCCTGGGAGAGGATCGACTTCCAGTTCCCTCATTTCTCTGTCTTCGTCATTGGGATCTCACAGAAGGTAGCCTCAAGAGCTACCTTCAACAAGATAATGATTATAGGAGCCATGTCGGTGAGGTTGTTTGAGGGATTGATCCACTTGATTCCCAAGGAGGATCGTGGCAAATTGGAGATTTGGTAGTGGAGACCCATCATCTTCCTAGGGACCGCCTACAAAATTTTGTCCAAGGCCTTCAATCAGAGACTGGAGCCCTTCCTCCCTGACTTGATTCATGGTGCACAAACAAGCTTCGTTCAGGATCGGAGCATCTTGGACAACATCGTCACCTTCTGAGAGGTGACCACTTTGGCCAAGATGCGCCAACAAATTTGATTGTTCTCCTAGATTTTTAGAAAGCTTATGATAGAGTAGATTGTGACTTTCTGGAGGGAACGATGTGCATGATGGGCTTTCCAGAGGAGTGGGTCCGAGGTGTTTCGGGACTCTACTCGGCTTCACACCGCCAGGTTCTTATTCAGGGAGCCAGAGGCAGATTTTCACTCACTCGATCCAGTAGGGCTACCCTCTAGCACCATATTTCTTCCTATTTGGACATGAGTAGTTTTCTCTTCTCCCACGAGACCGGACTCTAGGGACTACGTCTTCCCATCTGCGCACAGGAGGAGTTGCTTGATTCTTAGTTTGTCGATGACACGACAACATACCTGGCGAGGGACGAGGGGAACCTCTAGAGATTTGTCGAGGCGTAGATCAACTGGCACAAGAAGTGTGGATTTGGGATGTTTCATCGCTCATCCTAACTTGGCGTCTAGTTGAGGCTTTTCAGTGGGTCTCGAGGGGCACTCTAGTTCGTTATCTTGGATGCCAAGTTGACATTGATATGTCCCTCGAGCAGTAGCTAGCCCCTATTCTTATGAGCAATCGGAAGAGACTGCAATACTGGAGTTATGCAAGGCTCTCTTTTAGCTGGTCAGGTTGTGGTGAGGAACCAGGTTCTTCTTACTGCCATGAGGTTCATTACCTCTTGCTAATCTTCTCTCTCGGGAATGTATTGGTTAGGTTCAGCGTTTGATCCGCAACTTTCCATGGGTTGGCAACGATGAGAGGCCTACCCGGCCAAGGTGGCTTGGAGAGTGATCAAACTGCAATGCAGAGGGGGCCTGTGGATCATCGACCCCAGCACTCAAAGCCATGCCTTTGTGGGCAAGTTGATTGTTCGAGGTCTTCTTCCGGGTGGTGAGCCTTGGAGGACTTTCTCTTGGCTAGGATCTCCACTCGCACCCTGATCTTAGGAGGCCCTTGGCCTCAGAGCATTAGATGGATTTTCACAGAGATACGGGCACATGGTTTTAGCCCAGCATTTGAGAATAGATTTGTAGCCAATCTCTTGTGTGCTTGGGATCATCTTAGGCTAGCGCTTTGGTAGTTAGCTCCAGTAGCCTTCGAGGATCGTCTCCGACAGCCTCTGATCTAGAACCCCATGGTCCATCTGCCTACGGTCACATGCTCAAGGCTCGTCGCATGTATCATGGGGAGCTTTCAGTATCGGCCTCGCTAGGTCAGTTGATATTTAAATAGTTGTCCCTAGAGGCATAGGAGAGGGGCCATACTAGGATCCGAGGCAGGGTTAAACTTAGCCTCGACATCAACTTCGCCATCCCTCCAGAGTGGTTGGCCCTAATTCCGGACCCTCCTCCCCCGTCGCAATGGCTGGGAGTGTTCACCAGGCTCGATATACCTCTAGTAGTTCATGGCACATATGAGAGCTATGTCTTACTCACATTCTCTATTGAACCTCATGGTAGATTAGAGAGACAAGAGACCCCCTTAGAGGCTTTGAGCGGATGCACCTTGCAGAGGGTGAGGGTGATTGGTTTTCATGCACATGAGTGGCACATCGACCCAGAGCCTCTCGTTGCACTCTTAGATTTCTAGAAGCAAATGTGGGATAGGTTTCAGCCGCAGAAGATCACTCTCTTCATGTGGCAGCTGGCACATAGGAGCTTGGTAGTAGGCACTTGGTTGGCCATTGGAGGTAGACCAGTATTATGTCTGAGGTGTCGCCATACCTAGGAGTCTCAACGTCAATATCTTTGCAATTGCTCGAAGGCTCAATATGTTTGCTCATTTATACCCTCCAAAGCTTCAAGGTGGCTCAGACCGCATGCGGAAGCACAAGGAGGCCTTCTTGATGAGGATTTGGCATCATGGTCCCTTTCTTATTGATAGTGGTGGGTGAGCCCACTTGGCACTATAGACCTCCTGTGTGGTTGTTTCCCCCTCCACCCATTGTATGAGATAGCCTTCTCCTCCCAGAGTGGCCAACTAGAGGAGAAGATCATCCTCTCCATTTATGTATCTTGATGCCCGCTTTCCATTTGGGGACGAGTTTTGTATTTAGCCATTATGGTTGTTTTCTTGGTAACTATAATAGAAGGATCTTTTTCTTGAGAAAAAAATATATATGATAAAGATAAGGACAACCTCTTAAATGTTAAACATAATGTACATGCTTCTAGGAGAGCATGCTTATTGATGTTTCCACTTAGAAGGGTATGCATTTTTTTTCGCGACTCAAGTTGCCTACAACAACATAGGGAACTGGTAGAGCACATGGATTTTAAGGTCACGATCTCAATTTGAACCCCATTCAGCACACCTTTTTGTCTGAGAATGTGGTTGTAAGTGAGAATGATTATGGTTGTAAGGTATCCAAAGGGGAATCCTTAGGTAAGAAAGATTATGGTTGTAAGGTATCCTAAGGTGAATACTTAGGTTAACTTCTCACAACTCACCTTTTTGTGTGAGAATGATTATGGATGTAAGGTAGAATCCTTAGGTTAACTTCTAGTGGAGAAGATGCATTAGTGTTGCTTAGAAGCAAGCGTTGATATTGTTAAGGTGGTTGGAGAGAAGAGAGACAGAGACATGGGGCCATCCCACATATACATTACTAATGTTAATGCCATTGTTGCTTGTTTGTCTACATCCATGTTGATGCCAATGAAGCCGACATCTGAAGCTCGTCCAAATGCATCCCAACTTCCCAAGATATAACGTTAAGTTCACTCAAACACACCTATCATCAAAGAGGCGGTTTCCCAAGCACAACTACCCAAGTGAAGCACACTTATCCTTGGGCTTCACCATAGTGCAACAAACTGGATAGAGAAGGGCCACAGGGACTGCAAGGCTAGTCATGGACAAAGATAAGAAGAGGCTCACCTGAGGGGGTTCTCTTGTCAACGCCAACACCAAGGAAACTTATGCCGACTCATCATACTCATCATGGTCTTGGGTCTTGCAAAAATAAATCCCATCCATCAAATCAACAAGCTTTATTTTTGAAGAATGCACCATAGGATTTTGACACATCAGCATAAGTTGATGACACATAAGGCCTGAGAATAGAAGGCTAATAAAACTTTGTCTCATCAACACATGGAATGTTAAAAAAAAAAGAGCTAATAAAAATTTGCCACATCAACAAGGAGAATTTTAAAAAATTGTTCCACTCCCCAAGACCATGATGGTTGCGAAAGGGCATGGGTTGGCCTTTCCCTATGAAAATGGATCACTGGCTAGCGCTAGATCCCTATTTTCCTCTAGGGAAAGGCCTCCCCATGGCCTTTCCCTACACCGTCCAAAACGAGTGGATCAGTACCTCAAGTAACAGCTTGCCCTCTTGTAGCAAGAAAATGCATATATCAGGGAGCGCCTTCAAGAGGTCGAGGATTATCTCAAGACATTGAAATCCTAGCAAGGACACGACAACCACACATGTAGGCTTCATTGTTTAAGACCATTGAGTGGAGAGCATCATTAATGAAACCATGGTAGTCCTTGAGGAGGAGGTCAAGACCCAAGCTACATGAGTTTTAAAGGGATTGGAAGGGTAGGGCACAACCCAACTAAGGAGTAGATAGCCTATGCACATGACTATCTTTGGGCAACTCCGTCCGGCCCAAAAGTGACATGGCCGAAGTTGGTGGTTGGATAGGGGTCTTTCTCGCACATGAAGGGATAGATCCGATCAATCATCCAAAAAGTTCAATTATAAAAGAAACAATTGCTAGAATTACCTTTCATCACCATCGACTCCTTACAAGAGACCTACCTGCACCCTCGACCACAAACCGTTCTAGCTTATGAGGAATTGAACCCCAAAGTAGCATGTTTGCTACTCTGTGACCGAGGGTTCCCACCCACCCACTCCCAAGTCAGTAATTGTTCGAAGAAAGTAAACAAATAGATTGAAACTAGAAATAAGAAACTCACTTGCTTAGCATACGATCATGTTGCATTCTCAAGCGAAAGTCGCGGCGGAACAAGGCGGCTCGCATCCTCATGCCCATGATTTGTTGACGTCCCATGCTAGCCCTTTCATTGTCTCCCTTATTTGCATGAGCATCTCATTCATCTTGTGGTTTAGCTTCGCCACACGTCTACACAAAATTATGCAATACACAACATGCAGGTACTACTTTTGGTGAAAGGCATGGCCACGTTAGGTTCATTAAAATATTGCAACAATTTTTTCGGATCCCAAAAGCATTCTCTACCTTAGCTCTACCCTTTGACAAATGTTTATCCAAAACTATTTTCTCCTGTGAGTATTCTCCAACTTTTGACGTATAAGGTTTGACCACACGATCATATGGATTCTTCATGCAATTGCAACCTAGGGACATAAAGTACCTCTCCTCTCTTTAATCATTCATACAGCCTGCACTCTTTAAAGTGTGTCGATTCATGCATCCCCCCGAAGCATTGCATGTGATACTCAGAATAGTTTTAAATACATTGTAGTATAACACTAGTGAATCCATGTCTACACATATATTGTTTAGGGAAATACCTTTTTGGTGGCTCTTGTTGAAGCTTAATGTGAGAATCATCTACAACACAAATGTTAGGCAAAGATATCAATGCTTTGAACTCTAATATATGATACATTTTAGATGGTCACCATGTAGTACGGTAATACCATGTCTCTCAAACATTTCCCATATACACAAGAAATCCATAATTATATCCATATACTTACGAATTATCGACTCACCCACACCAAACAACTGGGACGTGCTAGTGGATAAATGTCCATCTGCTAATCTTCACAGTGTCGTCATTAATGCAAGATCGCTTGATATGGGGTTTCGAACGGTCTTAAGATTGGCAAATGAGACTATCAATGCACGCAAAACATGAAACAACTCATTGGACATTCTATATGCTTCTATATGCATAGAAGAACTTGTGATGATCCTCTAATTGAATGTTGGAGTGGATGGGAGGTCTCTTGTCGAGGAAAGCACAACCACTCCCTTGGCCCATACCTCCAACCCTTCTTATCTAAGTACGCTATGATTATGGAAAACATTGTAAGGCAACTAGCAGCAGCTAGTCAATGATGTAAACTCATGCAAATGAGGCAAAGTAGATGAGCATCGGTACATAGATATACTTTGAAGCATACTAGAATCCCACATGAACATAAGCCACATAAAGCCATATGGATCCATGAATAAGAATGGAAGAGTTATATACATGTATCAAGCATTATGTTACCTATGGAGAAGATCCAAGCAGTCTGCACAACATCACGCACAACATCACGTATAATTTGAGATTGAGTACTTACTATTCCCTAGACTTGCTCAAAAGCTTTGCTATTTCAAGTTGAGTAGTAAGATAAGTTTGTTGTTGTTTGGTTTCCTCTTCCTCCCTACCATTCCTCTAATGCAATTCTGTTCTCCTCCAATTGTCGCAATATCACATTACGTTTCTCTTACACCTCGTGCATAGTCTCACACATCCCCTGCAACCCATCTCCCATTGTGGAAGCAAGATTGTCCAGGGTAGACTTCTTTGATACCTTGGCCTTCTTTCCCTTCTCCAAGTTGACTACATCAACTCTACCTAAGGATGGCCCCTCCCAGTCAGTTGTGTTAGTTGCATGTTGTTGTGGATCCTCCTCGTCTTCATCATCTATTTTAGTTGGTGCTACTTGCGATTCATTAGTTACCGGTACTTCATTATCAATAGCCCCATTTCCATAGCATTTAGGAGTACTACTCCACATAGTATCACAAACCACATAGAATTGCCAAGAAGTTGAGGTTGCTCCAGATGAGTTCTACTTTGTTCTTTCTTTCTTGTATTGTTTCTTCAAATTGTCTATTCGATTCTTGAGCGGATCTAGGTTGTAGGCACCATTAATGTCCATCTTGAGTGCATCTGAGAGTTTCTTCCAGTCCTTGGCTTGTAAATTTTACTTCTTAATATGTGACCATACCTCCTCGTATCATTTGAGAAGTGCGAATGCCATAGAATTATCCCACACTATAGGGTTGACCTTTTCCCTTTTTGCATTACTATAACAGCGGTTTGGGTCGGCGGAACTCTAATGATATCTGTGTGGTGACATTGTGAGTTGTTTCACACATGGAAGTAATATTAGAAGAGTGTTCCATTTGTGGGATATGCATCGAAAATAAGGCATTCTCTTTAGATGACGAACTTAATATCCTCTGTTAGGCCCCCCTATGAGGTAGTCATCATGTCAATGATTCACTTTAGAGACTCATAAAATTTTAACACCCAAACAAATTATCATAAGTATCATGAATTATTACCAAAATCAACAACAATGCATTTTTTTCTTGACAAAGTACCACGGTGAATTGGAAAGCAAAAGAAAAAATGATCTAATGTGAAGATCAGGTTTAGTTTTTTATAGAACCACCACAATATAGATGGTGCTGATGAGAAAGATGCCTTTGGGTAGCTATAGCTAGTAACAAGGTCTTCTCATTGGATAGGCTTCTTTTCTTGGAAGGTTGGGCCTCTTTACACAAGCTGATTACCAGATCTATGTAACCATTGGTACTATCTTCTTCTTGAACATCTTAAGCATTGAATTTTGGGTTGCCAATCTTCAAGTAAAGGATCTTCCTCTTCTCATAGTCTTGATGGCTTTGGCACATGCTTAGTAGGAGGTTTTAAGATATATCATAGAAAAACAAAATAGAGAATAGCAACCACAAGATGTTCAAAATAAAAATATAAAAAATTAGCTACAATTTAAAGAAACAAAATGTGGTTGCATGCATGCATATAAGAGAAATGTTCATGAAGAGATAGTAATTAGAGGCCCGTGCAATGTTAGGAATATAAAAATATGCAGTGTTGGGAATAGACTAATATATCACAAAGAAACGAAATAGAGAATAGCAAGCATATACTCCTCAAAATTAAAATACAAAAATTTAGTTGCAAATTAAAGAAATGAAATGTGGCTGCATGCATGTGTATAGGAGAAATGTCCATGATATATTGGGAATAGAAAAATATATCTTAATAGAGAATAACAAATACAAAATTCAGTTGTAAATTAAAGAAACGATAGGGAATTAGATGTTTGAATAGGACATACTTGTTGATCGAGATGTTTAAATAGCGATGACAATTCAAAATTTGAATCAGCTAGTTATCCAAAGATTGTGAATATATTCACACACCCTCCACACCTTGTTTTATCCAACCCCAACAATAGATCCCATAAGGAGTGAAAAATAAATTTCAATTAATTAGTTAGTTGTTTGATAGGCATCAATAGGCTTGTAACCTAGAGATACTAGGTTCGATCCCCAGCTAGACACCCGATTGTTACCTTGCCCTCAATTTGTAGAGGATATAAGGGTCCTCACGAAGTATGTTGCTCCCTTCTGGTAGTCACCAATTTAAATTTAAAAAAACCTTGAACGACTAAAGATGATGTTAGGTTTCTCAACATTATTAATCAAGATTTTTCTAATTGATTTTTCCAAATCTCATAACATCAATCTCTTATTCTTCTCTTACAAATCCATCAAGACGGCCTCCAAGATGTCTTAGAATCCGAGGTAATTAATAATCCTCTCTTTCATCTACGGTTTACTTCGATAATTTTGGCAGATGTTTTAATCGTGGTGATTTATTTAGAAGCAGAGGATTTGATTAACACGGGTTCCTCCCTTTCCTATTATTGCAAAAGCTTTCAATGCATTTGAAACATATTAGTTTCTTTCTCCACATAAATTTTTATCTTGCTTTTAAATAAGAACTGATGGAAGCAAATCTTTGATAATTGCAGTAGTTTGAGAGTTCAAAATTTTGAGAGATAGTAGAGGCATTTGTATTTTAATCAAGTAGGACCATTCCATTTTTGATAAACAAAATGGCAACCCAACTACTCACCTTTGACATCAAATCCAACAAAGTGGATGTCCTTAAACATTCCAAGAATAACATGTCAAGAAGACAAATGGGCTATTTTTGTTTATAAAAAAGCCCTCATCTAGAATTTTTGGCCTAAACATCAATTTATTGATCTCTAGTCATGAACACAAGATGTTGATGTCATTCACCATGGCTTAGTCTATAAATCTTAGGACTCAGCATTTTTTTTGTTTAGTTTGATGTTTTGGGACTCTTAGACTTTTCTTTTTTAGTTTGAATTTTGTTCTTTTATGTACGAGAGAGACCGTGTAAGACCTAGACGGTCTTTATGTATATTTTTTGGTCTCAATTTTAGATTTCTGTAGAATTAATAGAACTTTCTTATTTTTTTTTCTTTCTTTCTCCATGGGCATGGATAGATGACAATAGCTTTTGGTTGCTCCTCTACATGCCATGATTAATCTCTGACTCTCCCTCTCTCTATGTGTTACCTTCTATGTGGCATTATTGCTCTCTCTCTCTCTCTCTCTCTCTCTCTCTCTCTCTCTCTCTCTCTCTCTCTCTCTCTCTCTCTCTCTCTCTCTCTCTCTCTCTCTCTCTCTATGGGCATGGGTAGGCGCACTAATTTTAGAGGTTGAACCCAAACTCTAGTTACTCCCACTAATAATGTAGAACTATCGTGGGGGTTGTCCAATGAGACCCTTTCTCTTCCATCATGTAATCAAGCATGTAATCGAGTAGGGAGGATGTGAAGGGCTAGGGAGAGATAATAAGGGTATTTGGCTATAAGAAGGGGAAACATTGGCGACCTTAGAAAGCCTTAGGGAACCTTAGAAAATCCTCGTGTGTCGTCATTGTGAGAGGGGGCAAGGTTGGGGACCTTAGAAAACCTTAGGGGATTGTAATTAGTTAATATTATACCAAATTGGGGTGGTAGGACACATCAAAGTGACTTTGTCAACATACTATGAACATTGCAACAAAGACATCTCAATATTCACTAAACTCTACATCGAGCTACACCTAGTTACAATGTTCATTAAACCCCTTTAGTCAAACTCGTGCTTAATTTTTAGTGGCTAGTCTAAGAGTATTGTAAGGTTTCATTTTATTCACAACAATGGACGGGTTATGACACTCTTGACACCATTTTTGACACACTTTATTGATTATATTTTAAATGCATGGTTCAATTTGAATGACTGAACATACTACTACTAAGTACTTATACATAATTTATTTTTTTGTGTTTCTCTTTAAGCGACCACATCCCAACACTGTCTTAGGCTTGTTTCATAAAATTTCATGCCTAGGTAGGCCCATTTCATAAAAATCAAATGTGTGAGCCTATTTTATATAGAAAAAACGTGAGCCTAGAGACATGAGTCTACATGCATAAACCTAGAGACGTGAGCCTACATGCGGGAGTTTAGCTCCCCAAACCCGTGTGAGCCTAGATGTCATAAAAAAAGTTTTGAGTCTATGTAAATGAGTCTACATATATGAGCCTAGAGACATGAGCTTACATGCGTGAGCCCACCAAGTGTTTAGCTCCCCCTTCCTCAAACCTAGCCAACCTTTGGTCCTAAAAACTAGCACTAAATAGAGTGCTCCTTTGTTAAGAAGACAAGACTTCTTTGGATCTAATTTAAGCAAGGAGATTTGGGATTACATGAGCTTACTCAGCATAGACGTGAGAAGAGGCACAACATAACCTTTAGAAATGGGAGTCGCCACGGTCCTCTAAGTCAGAGTCACAAACTCACTTTGTAAACATCATCAACTTTGTGAAAAAGGACATTAAACCACCCTATCTTTGCGCAAAGCTCTAGTGAAGGAGAGAGAGCCGGCGGGCTAAGAACCTTAAGGTTCACTCTCTCAAGAAGTGGTCAAACCATTTCAAACCATGTCGGTGAATGCCATAATGTTTCAAACATTTTGTGTTGATCTTGAGCTCGATTTATCCCAAGTTGGTGGCCATGGCCAAGAAGCCCAACAACCATAGTTACACAACAATCGAGACATGCCTCTTTTGCGGTACCATTAGGAAAAATATTTCACAAAGCACCCAATAGCAAGCAAAGAAAGTGCAAGCACAACGCCCAACAACAAGCACAAATAATGCAAGTAGGAGTTCTATTCTCTACATGAACCCATTGAAGCTTCTTTACTATGGGACCAAGTTGCAGTTCATCCTCGGTACAAAAAACATGGGGAAGGGTAAAGAGACAATGTGTGGGACTACCTCAAACCTAAGGGATCCATAAGATAAATCCAATACATGTCCTTAGCCCCAGAACAATTACAAGAGCAATCACATTACATGTTAGCCATGGCAACCCTATAGCCTCAAAGGCTGATGTAGGAGAAGTGCCATTGGAAACTATTGCCACATCATGGGGTTGGGATGAAAGAAATTCCAAACCAACCCCATTGGAAATCATATATCCCAACCCGTGTCACAAGAAATTCCAAATTGTGAAACAAAGAGATTTGTGCAACCTCCCTTAATTCCATCTCCACGGGAACAGGCATAAGAAACACATAGGATGGAATTTGAAATAGTAAGGGGCTTTGCCACAAACATAACACCTAGAGGCTCAACGTTGATGGGAAAAATAAACCAATCCACATCTCAAGGATGATGACCAAATTTGATGTAACTTGCTAGAACTAAGTATCTCTACATGAGATGCAATCCTAAGAAAAGATGAATGATTGATTTATTGCTCATTTATAGGTTAATGATCGGTCTCAAGAGCAAAAGGCTTCACAAGGGGTCTCCCAGCCAGAGCCCAAAGAATATGCATAGCTGCCCCAAGAGGCCTACCATGCACATCTAAGATCAAATCATTCCACAGAATGGGCTGTCGGTTAACTTCCTCTGCTGAACGCGGGGGGATGTGTACCAAAAAACTCCTCAGGCAGTCCCAGGCCCGTAGGAGGGACCTAACCAGGGGGGATGAAGGGGAGTGGTGAATTGCATCTGAAAAAATAAAGCATGAGCTCAGAGTCCAGTCACCCTTTTCCCCAAAGTGTTGGCTTGGAAGAGATTTCAGAGCCTCACCGAGGTACATAGATTGGATCTCATGTAGCACTTGAGATGCTCTAGTCAGAGGATTGCGCAGATTGATGTAGCCATTCCCAACCACTCGATTACTGGATCTTTTTTGGAAGATCGTCATCATTCTTGGTTTGGGGTTTTTTCTAGGACAAGTGTTCCTGTGTTTAGGTTATGGGTCTCCCCTTGCCTAGGGAGGATGATGTACCGGTCTTTTTTTTTGTACAGGGGATGGATGGCAGTTGGAGAGATGTGACGTAAAAGACCTTATTGAGGGCCCCCAGATTAGTCTAGTCAGAGTTGTTGGCAGGTTAGGGAAGCACGTCTTTGTTGAGCCCCCCTAGGGATGATCACAGAGAGTGTTAGCCTTTGGTTGTATGGTGGCTGTCCTATCAGACATTTGCATTGGGATCCCGGTGAGTGGGTGTGGAAGGATGCTTGTAACCCCTTGAAAAGCATGCCTTTTTTCAGTTATACAGTGCGAAATGCCAGACATCTTATCTTGGGACACATTCAGAGTATCCCTACTCTTAGACCCCATTGGGAATCTTACGGCATTTTGACTGACATTCAAAGGGTTTTTTGGCAGAGATTGTGGCATTCTTATAGGAAGCCACAGATTTCCTCCTTTATCTAGGTTTCTCTTGGTGGTCTGTCCACCAATCACTGGAGGTCAGTTTTATTGGTGCTTGCCTAGCTTGCCCTAGATGTGCAGGAGCGTCGGAGTCAGTTTACCATTGTTTATGGGAATGCAGGGAAGCACAAAGGGTTTGGTTTGCGATTGCACACCTCTTTGGTAGGATTAAGAGGGATGCTATCATTTCTTTTGGTTCTATCATTTGGTTGACACAGTTTGGGCCTCAGCTGAGATTCGAGGGGACTGACAGGAGCTTGGCCATTATGGTTAGGCAAGGAGTTGCTCGGTAGTGTTGTCTTCAGGATTTGCCACTTTCACACTTTGTCCCTCTGGCATAGAGGTTAGACAGCTCTTGGGAGATTATTGCTAGCATCTTAGCCTGGAATATCTGGAAGTCTAGATGCACCGAGGAGGCCATTGAGGGTCCTCCCGTTCTTGTTTCTCAGTGTCTTTGCAGGATTTGGAGTGATATTATTCTCACCATCATGGCTACCTGGGCCAAAATCCAGGGATCTTCGAGGGCTACGGAGAGGAAGCGCAGCCAGTTTATGAGAGAGTGGGACATTGGTATCTTTTTCTCGTCCTCTCACTCGGGACCCTATTGGTAGCACCAGTACAGGGCTCCTGATTGGTTGAGATCTCCACCTTTCTTGGTGTGAAATATCCATTTTGTAAAATTTTTTCATACTTAATAGAAGTCTCCTTTTTGAAAAAAAGGCTTCACAATCATCTCTATAGATCTAGGCACTACATGTTTGATGCGTGTGCCATAAGGCAATATAATTTATCTATAATCTTTAAGAAAGGGATGTAGAAGTTGTCCACCCAAATGAAGAGATAGGGAACACATCATCCAAAACCTCAATAATGGCTAAAGGAGACCAAATAACACCAGCACAAGAGTCCTTTTCAAGGACGTGAACATGGATGAGTTGGTAAAAAATACGCTCAACCTATAAGGCCAGGAGTTCCACAAGAAAGACACCTACTTTTACTTCCAAGAAGAGATGTGGTTTGGTGTGCGATTTGTTACTGTAACTATAAAAGCAAGACACCCACACTTACTTCCAAGAAGAGATATGGTTTGGTGTACAATTTTTTGTAATAACCATAAAAGCATGGAGTGTATATTACTAAGGTCTAGATAACAGCATTTTTGTGCTCATTGTCAATGGCATGAGAACCATAAGATAACCCATTATTAGTACCCATGAAACTTTCAAGATAGGGTCGACTCATTGTCAATGCCACGAGAACCACGAGATAACCCATTGTTGTGGTACTAAGAGGAAACTCGGCGTGGTGGACTCTGGCACACCAAAGCCCATGCTCCATGTGCCAAAGAAGCCACTAGCCCCACTAACCATTCCAAATGCACCTTAATCGCAACATATTCTAGTGCCCTCATTTATCCAAAACCCTTAATGAGAGATATGCACCCAATGCCATATCCACCTCTCATATTACCACTCTAATAGTTCCCCCTTGGAGCTACACCAATACATATCCACCTCTCATATTACCACTCTAGTAGTTTCCCCCTTGGAATTACACCAATGCAATAGTACTCGATGACTTTGTCAATAAACTCCAAGAGTCTAGAAAAGGAGCGCTATGAGTCATATGAGCACTACGATTCATATGGATATTTAGAATAACCTCCAGCCCTAACCTCCAGCCCCATCAATAATGCTTCCTTGTTTAAAGACATGGTGGCACAAGCAACTTCAACAACATGTCACATAGGCCACCTCTTCAATTAGAGCTATCACACCAAGTACCCCTATCCCCAATGAATCTAATGCCAAATCCCAATGTCATTCCATATGGAGATGGCACATGTTACAAGTGTGGCTTTGAACATGCCTTCAAGGATTCTCCCAACAAAGTGATGATAATCATCCTAGTGGTGCTAGAGCATCAACCACTTTGATGAGCCTTAACTTGTTAAGTATATAAGGAGGACTAATTCATACATTCCCCCTTGATGCCATCACAAGGATCCAAGCCAAGACAAGGTGAGTAGCCAAGGAAACATCTAAGGTAGTGTGACGAGTAGAAAGCTTAAGCTTCAATCTCAATGCCAATAGCTTAAGAACCTAAGATGCAGGTCCCAAAGGCCACAATAGCCCTTAAAAAGGCTAAAGGACTAAAACTAGACATCAAAAAGAATAAAATATCAAAGACTACATGGAAACATAGAATTATTTGTCAACAAGGACAATGATGTCCTGACCATTGAAAGTGGTCTGGATGAGAGTTATGAAGAAACGTCCCTTGCGGAGACAACGACCATTGTCCTGCTCAAACCTACTCTCTTCATAAAGAAAATAATCCCATTATCTATGCCTACCTTCCAAATAAACTCAAAGAGTACCCTAACCCTATGTTGAAGAGCTTGTGAGAAAGGTGTAGGCTGAACAACTAGAGCGAATCCTTAAGTAAGTGATCGACTATGAATCACTTATGTTGCCTCTGAGCATATCCCATACACTATTTAAGAGGAGCCAATTGTAGAACCTAAGAGGGATAACCTTAAAGCATGCCAAAAGAGGAGCCAATTGTAGAACCTAAGAGGGATAACCTTAAAGCATGCCAAAAGACTTGGTTACCCATAACCAATCTCACAAACTATTCTCACGTGGCCACAAAAGGAGCCAATTTTAGAGCCTCTACCTCTAGAACCAATTCAACTAGGCTAATATTGCTAGATGTAGTGAAGGAGGACTCAGTCGGAGGTAAAAGGCCTTCCATGGGTCATCATAGTCACCACCATAACATTTTCTCTGAGGTGATAAGTGATGAATTCATTTTGACCTTGTCAAAGGCACCCCGTCTTAGGGAACATGATGTGCATCCCTTATATGTTGATAGGTCTAAGCCCATCTCAAAGTGAGTGAGTACAAATATTGCCTACCTGTAAGACATAGTAGGCCTCACAACTTTTTTATCCTTGGAAGTTCAAGTTCGGATAATGTCACGTAGGCTGTAATGCCTGTGGTGACCGACGGCAGACCGGATGGCCATGGGAGAGGACGCCCATGCAGAGTCATGGGCGGCCAGGCTAGTGTGGACGACAGGCCACACACTATATAGCCTGGGGGATGAGGGGCAATCCTCATTCTTCCTCTCTGTGTGGCTAGGTGGTGAGCCAGAGGCCGTCCCCTCTCGTGGTAACGCCCGTAGTGGCGTTATGGATATCTAACACTATGTCACGTAGGCTGTAATGCCTGTGGTGACCGACGGCAGACCGGATGGCCATGTCCGGGGTTCAGTGGGAGAGGACGCCCATGCGGAGTCATGGGTGGCCAGGCTAGTGTGGACGGCAGGCCACACACTATATAGCCTGGGGGATGAGGGGCAATCCTCATTCTTCCTCTGTGGTGGCTGGGTGGTGAGCCAGAGGCCGTCCCCTCTCGTGGTAACGCCCGTAGTGGCGTTATGGATATCTAATAGATAAGCTCTTTTCTAAAAGGAAATTCTCATATTTGGAAAGACTTATCTGACTTGATGATGATGACTCTGGGAACCTAAGAGTCCACAAACTTAAACCTAAAGAGGAGGAGGATAGATTATAGCCATTGATTATGTCTTCGCTTGGCCAAAAAGAACCACAACACTTGAGGTTCCCCATAGGATGGTTATCATACCCTTAGTGGATGAGGGATCCCTGAACCTATCATCATCTCAATCCCCAAGCCTCATCTTCAACTCTAGGCCATCACCTCAGGTAACCCGTAACACCCAACACTCCTCTCACCTTGCTACGTAGACCACCCTCTCAAACCATCATGGAGATCCAAAACCTTACGCCAGCAAAAAACAACAAACCTCAACAACCCTTCAGGGAGGTCACCAAGAAGGAGTGGGTACCCTAGCTAAGACACTCATGATGCCAAAGAAAAGACTTGGTAGCAACCACTATTTTTGGACAGAATCCTATCCATGGGTGAAGATCTACCAAAGGAGAGCCCAAAGCAAAAGATTTGTACCCGCAGCGTGAGTCTTGCTAGATCCCCATCAAAATTTTAGAAGCTCAAGGCTTTTACAAATGGAAACCTTTTTATTTTGGTCCCAAAAATCTTGCGATCCACACCCCAATCTCCAAATCTAAAGAGATTCATGTGATGACCTCAAAATGTAGTTTGAGCCTAATAACCAACATTTTGGTGGGTCCCAACAAACCAGGTTGTGAGAAGCGCAAGGATACTACATAGGGAACCCCTACATTTGGTCTCATAAGTCAAGAAACATTGTACATTGTACCATAGGCCTTAACAACCATTGCATCAAATGCCAAACCAAAGATGGAGTGGAGATGTGCCTCCGATGTCAACCCCAAAGCTTAAGCAAGAATGGTGGAGAGTAGTGGGTTCCACCTTGACTCATGAATTGACACCACTTTCAAAGGAGTCAAAAGAGTTCACGGACACCAAGGTGACATTACCAACTTCATGCACGGTGGCTTTAACCAATTCCATTCCCATTAAAGAAGAGCCACCCATGGTGCCAAATCTCTAAGAGAGCTGCACACACGCTTTTGTGGCACCATCAAGCTTCCTAAGGCTCAAACGGATCACCACGACCCCACAGCCCATGTGCACCACTCTGGAAAAACAACAACTTGCTAGCTACTCTAGAACTAGAAGGACACAGCTTAATCAAGCGCTAGCAAGGTTGACATGATGATGAGGTCAAATCTTTCATCATGGATGGGTAAGAAATTCTCTACCTCTTTGCTTAGTGAAACTGAAAACCTTCGTTGTACATATATAATGTAGCACCCCCATCAATTGTACAAACACATATACCCGAGAATGATTTAAAACTTGAAAACAAAAACAAAACACAAAATACCAAAAAATTAAAAATAATCCGGTGTGCACACACATACTAAAGCAACACTTAAACACATACTAAAGCAACACTTACACAAAAAACATACACACTTGCACATCTACACACTATGAACACACCCACCCACATGTGCATATACCCCCCTCTATGCACACATATGACCCATTATACATGCATACCCTCTACACATACATACCTGCCTCTATCCACACACCACACATACATAGACAAACACTTTAAAAGAAAGAAAGAAAAAAAATAAATTACCCTTGCCCCTCCCCCCTTCAATTTTTCAACTTACCTCTCTTTTTATATCTTTTCACTCCCCTCCCCAAAACCCTCTTTTTCTACATCTTTTCACTCCTCTCTCCAAACCCTCCCTTTTTCTACATCTTTTCACTCCTCTCTCCAAACCCTCCCTTTTTTCTACCCAAAAGCCCCTCCTCTTGTATTTCTCCTGATCCCCCCCCCCTCTAAACATTTCCTCCTCCAACATTTTTTACAACTAGTAATAACCACTCCGTAGGTTAACATACTTTCACTTGCTCGACCTATCATCAGACACTTTTCCATCTTACCCGCTCAAATGGGCACTTACCCTTTTATAAAAAGATGACCTTGGAGCATATAAAAAGTATCCTTACGCTTAATGTCAAATAGGAAAAGTCTAAGGACTTTGTGTATATACTTGCTTAAGACTAGGTCAGACCATTTTTAGTTTGGTTGGCCTAGTATGAATCTAGTCACCTGTATATAAGCCATTTTTAACACTAAGTAGCAATATTTGAAATATAATACTTGTGAGCTCTTCTCATCTCTACTCTTGCTTACTTGTATGCTATTGGAATTCATGTTGCGTGCTAGATGGATAATTTCTTGAATAGGTTTACTTGTAGAATTCGCTTCTTCTTCTTCCCCTGCCTTTTGTGAGAGAGAGCCACTAGTGCTTTGATAAGGCTAAGGTAATCTCTTGACTTGAATAGAAACTAACGTCTCTATGAGAGGGTTTCCCTTGGGATTATGCCTTGCTGTAATTTGAAGGCTTGGAACCAAGTGTTCCATTAGTATGACTGTATCAAGCACCAATGCAAGTTGAGCTAGGCGGTGTGGTAGGCACATAGAGTAGTGTACAACTTATGCTTCCAATTGCTCCTCAATGCCTCTACCATCTTTGTGAGAATGGTGCACAACATCTTGTGGTTGGGTATTAAGGTATCAAATTTTTGTGCACCACAAGGAATTCTTTAAGCAAGAACTCCTCCATTGCGTTTAAAAAATGTGTACTATAATTGCTCATTATTTCTAGTGGGCAACCACAATGAGAAATCACATTCTTGGCCCCATACAGTTCATAAAGTAATCGCACTGACAAATGAAGCATGCATGAATTCCCTTAGTGACTTTGGGCTAATGGGACCCACAAAGTCTAAACCCTATTGGTTGTTTTAAAATTACAGTTAAAAATTAAAGGGATTAGTGGTATATGATCCTTCTCTTAGACCATGTAGCTTATATAAGGATCTATGTGCCCCATGAATCCTTGCACCCCCTTATATAGTTGATGGTAGGTGGTGGCAATTCCAAGATCACATGGATTCTTATCTATCGAGATATTGGTCATGGAGATAATATGTCCTAGGATGATATCGTGTTTACCCAAAAATTGACATTTGAGTGGGTTCAACAAGATGCGATAGAGGTTGCATCTCTCAAAGACTATCTTGAGATAAGAAAGATAATCCTTCCACTTTGAGTGCACATAAAGGTTATCAATGAATATCTCCAAGATCTTCCAAAGGAGATCTAATGAAGGCTATAGGTGGCAAAGGAATTGTTCAAGCCAAATAGCATGACACGGTAGAAGTGTAGGTTCCCCATTTCGTAGCAAATGCTCTCTTATAATGATTGGTTGGGTCGATTGTCACTTGGTTGTAGTCTAAGTAGCCATCCAAGAAGCTACTCTTTCCAACATGTGGTCACACTGTAAGGCAAGGGATGGTGATCACAAACTTTGGGGCATTAACCTTTATGAGGTAAACACACACTCTCTAAGCTTTTCATTCTTTTTGGAAACAAACACTATTGATAACCACTTGGTGTGCTCAATTTTATACACAAATCTTGCATCAATGAGCTTGTCCGTACTTGGGATTAAAGTGATAGGTTCTCTGTTTGGATGGTTTTACACCTTCATAGAGAAGAATGGTGTTTCACCACTTCCAGAGGGATTCTCTTCATGTCAGTGTATGCAAAAACAGTGCATGCAAAAACATCCCAAAATTCCTTAAGGCTATCAAATCTTCTTTTCTCATTAGGGGCAAGGTCCTAAGCGATAAAGATTGTCTTAGGCTCTTCATTAGGGCTAGCAAGATTTACTTCTTTGACTTGTGGGGGGGCCATCATAAAAGGAATGATGAGGCTCTCCATACTTCTTTGAGCCTTCTTGCCGTATACCACTCTCTCCTCGATGTTGTAGGACTTTAAGTACTTGGGCACTCTTCCCTTTGAGGCTCAGCGAGTCCTTTAAGTTTGGCTTCTTTCCTCTCTGCATCAACCTTAAATTTATTGAGCTTGTATCGAGGTAGTTTGGAAAAAGTTGTGTTGCTTGGAGCTCATGGGTTCCTTGTCACCTTCATTGGCCAATGTCTTGGCCTGAAGGGTGTTTAGGTCAGCTTACCACTATTTCGCGTAGGTCTCATGTGAATCCATGACCTTAGCATAGTAAAGCCAATGAAGTTCCATTCTTCATGGGGGAAGGCTTTCTATGTGGTCTTCTCCTTCTTGGCTGGATGACTATGGGCAATGCAAAAATTGATCCTTCCATGGAGGACTCCTCACATCGCTCGTTAGATGAATCACTAGCTACTCTTGGTGTTTAGGTCAGCTTACCACTATTTTGCGTAGGTCTCATGTGAATCCATGACCTTAGCATAGTAAAGCCAATGAAGTTCCATTCTTCATGGGGGAAGGCTTTCTATGTGGTCTTCTCCTTCTTGGCTGGATGACTATGGGCAATGCAAAAATTGATCCTTCCATGGAGGACTCGTCACATCGCTCGTTAGATGAATCACTAGCTACTCTTGGTGTTTAAATTCATCATTTTGCTTCCAAAAAGGGATTTCCTCCCATCTAGTCTTGTAAACCTTGTTCTAATATTTTTTGGGAGAGTGTTTATAGCTTGCCAAGACATGAATCCAATCCTCAGAGTTATCAAGTTCATAAACATGATTTTCATCTTCACTATCCAACAATTTATTGCAACATTTACACATGCTGTCACACTCATCATTGACAAGATAGCCTCAACCCATGGGATGAGTCTTCTCCTTCTCTTTGCTCACTCTCTTTATCCTTCTCTCTCTTTTGCAGCTCTCTCTATCCTCTCCCTATCATCTCACTCTCTCTATCATTCTCTTTACTCACTCTCTCTATCTCTCTCTCTCTCTCTCTCTCTCTCTCTCTCTCTCTCTCTCTCTCTCTACCCTTCTCTTTGCTCTCTCTCTCTCTCTCTCTCTCTCTCTCTCTCTCTCGCTCGCTCTCTCGCACCCTTCTATCCTTCTCTTTGCTCACTCTCTCTATCCTTCCTCTCTCTCTTTCTCTCTCTCTCTCTACCCTTCTCTCTCTCTCTCTCTCTCTCTCTCTCTCTCTCTCTCTCTCTCTCTCTCTCTCTCTCTCTCTCTCTCTCTCTCTCTCTCTGTGTTCTTCTCTTTTCTCACTCTCTCTATATTTTCTTCTCATTTCTCAACACAACATACTTAACTCGTGTTTTGCGTATAGATCCTTAAGTCTACAAACACTTCACTACCTTATTGATCCACACAATACAGAAAATATTGATTCTGTATTGATTTGTATGACATGTGGAATGACGTCTTATTGTAAAACCCCAACATGCATTTCTCTTGCCCTCTTTCTCTCTTTTTAATATGAAAAGTAAGATCATGACACAATAATAAACAATTGCTAAACCCAATCAATTGAATATTCATAAATAAATATGTTTACTACACTTACAATGAAATCTTCATCAATACATCCTCTTCGGGATCAATACAAACAATGTTCATGCCTAATTTTTTTTCTACCATAGCACAATCTCCACATCCAGCATAAAGCTCTACTATCACTTGCCCTTTCTTTACATGACGCTTCAACAGGCTATCCCAAAAGTCATATCCACGCTGAGATCCACCTGCAAAGAAAACATCTCTCTTAATTCCACCAAAAAACGTAACTCCCTTATTTTGGAGCACAAAAATGTTAACTCCATACCTTGCCATGCTGTCCCATCTGAGCGTCTACCCTAATGCATCATATTACAAGGATCGATGATATAATTAGGTGAGAAAGGTTGTGTATGGTTTTCTCTAACTATGCTCATGAAGGTAGCAGCGACGACGACGAGGGTATGTATCTGCGCAAGAGTATGAGATGATTTTTTGTAGCAACCAAGAAGTGATGCTCAATGGACAACGTAGATTGCAACATATCAAAGACATGTTCTAGCTCTTGTGGACACTCCTGGTTTAGAAGGGCATGGCCTATCCTCAAAGGATCCCCAAAAAATGCCATCATCTTTGTGGAATGATATCCTGCCACACCATGTTGAGTAGAGTTATACATCAATTGTCATTTTATAGGATATAAAAGACACACCTTTACAATCCTTTCACATGTGATCATAATTGATTATTACACCTGTTAACGTCGAGTCTTCTATAACGGTAGAGGAACTAGCACTTTGATGTTCGCTCGGAACGTCGAGGACCAGTATCGTGGTACGATGCGAGACAATCCTACAAAGCATACATTTTGTAAGTGCATGCACCACACAAATACATTACATTATCATTACCAATGAGTAAAATCACACCTTGAAAATTCATTTGGATCAGGTCACCCATGCTAGGTGGATTAATATGTCACAATGGTACATTTAGCGCTTCACCTCTTGCCAAGCTTATCTGAATCCATAACTCAATCGATGTTAGTATCCAAACAATGTAATAGTAATACCAATGAATCACAAGTAAAAGAGTGCCCTACTTGTGTTACTGCATGACCCACTTCTTTAACTTTTGGAGTTGCCTCGATCTCGAGTGCTATCATCAGAATCTCTTTCGTCATATTTTGATGAAGAGGTATCAGCGTCGTTCTCTTCTTGTAGTGCCTTCAAGAACAAACATGTATGTAGAAGAATGTGTGGTGCTACGGTGTACGATTGTATGCATGCTGCTGCTGACCCACATATGACGAGATTGATGATACATCAAGGGGAACATTTGCATGAGGTGCAAAGGGACACATCAAGGCAAGCATTGCAAAAGATAAGAGAACTTGTGTAAGAGGCTGTTTCAGAGGTGGCTATAAGTGGTCCAAGGAAGATACAAATGGATATCACCAAACAACTCATATTGGATGCAGTTGTCATCAAAAAGAAGCATATGAATAATGAATCAAATATTAGCATCATGGAGTTGTCACTCACTATTATTGGAACACATGTATCCCCTAATTCAATGTCAAAGGTAATGTTAATTCCATATTGATTTTAATTGTTTGGTGATTCTTGTGAACTTAAGTTTAGATAGTTTGTTAAGTTGTCCAATTCTCTTGTAAATTTAGGAGGATGGTACATGCTTCTAAGATCAACGGTTCAGTGGAAGGAGTAGAGTCAAGTATCCTAGAATTGAAGAGGCAATGTGCTGCTTGAGTTCTTCCATGGGAGTTGTTTTCCTTGGCAAGCTTTAGAGAAGTTAGAGAAATGTTACATGTTTAAAATGCTTGCATTGAGTTTGGATCTTGTGAACCGTTTGTGCCATAATAGGAGATGTTGATTTGAAGAGGGCTTGGATTTGTTTTAATCAAGTCAGGCATGTGAAAGGATGGACAACAATGGTTGCACATGTATATGATCCAAGGTACAGTTTGGTCTTAAAAAGTTCTCAATAAATTTGATCTTGTTTTTAGTAGTTTTCTAGTTGTTGTATGATGGCGTGTGCTCATGACACTTGCAACTTACGAAATGAAAGAGAAGGACACAGTAGCACAAGTGCTTTTCTAGGAAATGATTATCAATGTGGTGGTCCAAAAAGGCTTTTCCAAACCAGATTTTTTTGGCTTCATGTGGCTGATGAGGCTGGAGCCACCAAAGAATATATTAGAAGGTCGTGAGCATTCGTGTCTTTTTCATTGGGAGTAAAGCTTGAACATCCATATAGTACAATATGTAGTTAGGAATTTTCAAGAAGAGCACAAGTGATTCCACCCACTATCCTTTAGCTACAGAGGGTAGTCAACACAATGCAGAGGGAGAGACAACTGAAGCAGAGGTGCAGGAAATTGTAGAGAGTGACGTACACGACTCAATGTGGGCTATACATTGAACATCTCTACACAGCATGGTAACTTGCCAAGGATGGTTAGGTGACCAAGTTGGCATCAAGAACTGCGGGCAAGGTGTTTCGGCTCCTTCTTTCTATGGTATGAGAGAATGGTTTGGGGGGCAAAGGCATCAGTTCTTTCATGTGGTTTGTAACAGTAGTGTGGATCATACTTGGAGAGTATGTAACACCATCTGTTAATCACCTCCTAGGCCCCGATTGTTTGGCTGTGGGATGAGGTACAAACCTGACTGTGGATGAGATCTGAACATTGGAGGTTGGTGGGTTTGTGTTGCAAAAGGGACTACGTCAAGAAGAAAATGATGATGTAGGACATTGGTCAATAAGGTACAAAAGTGGCATATTGGATATGGTAGCCAAGAGAATAGATTCGGTAATTTGAAGCACAGTTACAGTCTTTGAGTATTTGGTAATTAAGGTCGGGCATATGGAAGTGTTTGTAATTAAGACTAAGGAATCACTAGTACGCAATGAAAAATACCGGGTGACTGAGAAATCACTAGTACGCAATGAAAAATACCGGGTGACTAGGGGAAAGAATCCGTCATACACACGTCCTAATTTTCAAATCAGGGTAGGTGTTGGATGACCATATTGTGCATGCAAGCACCTTTATTTTATATATTTGCATATCTTTGGGTTAGATGCGAACCATAATGTGTTTATACATTAACCCACTCTAAAAAATGAGGACCTAATAAGAATGTTCAGCACCAGGAGAACAATGTGAAAAGGACCTCATTTTGTAATGATGACATTGTACTGTAGTTTTGAAAAGATCCTTCATGTTGCAATAATAAAATGTCCTTTGTCTTGAATCTAAAGCAAGGACGATTTACTTTTTGTTTTTCTCATGTTTTAGGAGGACAATCAATATGGTTATATGTCAATGGCTTGAATATGTTCATCTACTTTTCATTCCATTCATCTACTTTTCTAACGTTTTAGGAGGACAATCAATATGGTTATATGTCAATGGCTTGAATATGTTCATTCCATTCATCTACTTTTCTAAATTAAGTGGATAGCCATACATCTACTTTTCTAAATTTAGGGAGCCATGCATCTCCTTTTCTAAATTTAGTGGATAGCCATGAAAAGTACCTTTTTTCTTTTAGCTTTGTGTATTTATAAATATGACCCATGTCTCTTACTCTAATACTCACTTCCAAATCTTATTGCCTCCCTCTCCCTCTCATTGTATTTCTCTCCCTCACCGTCGTTCTCTTCCTTACAACCCTCACCATCATCAACTAACCTTTGTTGATCTCTAATGGCTTCTTCTAATGGCCTGAGCTATACTCTGAAGGAAACCCTGGATAGGGTTTGGATATATTTGTGCAACAAAACAGGTGGAGATACAATAGAACATCTCAGAAGCACGATATAGAGGCCCGTAATCTTTGGAGCAAGATGCTGGGGGATGAGCCTATTGATTCTGGTGATTTGTATGTGTGGAATTTGAAGATTGAAAGTGCTATCGGCACTTGCCGGAGTTACGGGTATATTTTCGAAGAGAAAGAGGAGCCCCTACGAGAGGAGTTAAAGAAGAAAGTAGCCCAAAAACACACATAGGTGTAGGAACAATGCTTGATTACTGTAGCCCTTATAAGTACATAGTTGTCTTTAGCCCGAGAGAATGATGTAATAACTTTTATGGAATAAAGGGGTCTCAACTATAGATTGCCTTGTCTTTTGTATTAACTGCCTTGTCTTTTGTATTAATTGCCTTGTAAAATTTTGGTTTGTTGTTGTTTTGATTAATTAAATAAATTTCCAGTTTGTTGTCATGATTTGAATACCAATAATGATAGAAGAGTTATAATTTGAAGTTGTATGTGAATGAACTTGGTTTTGTTTGTAATTGAAACTGGTATTTTCCATCCTAGGATTTAATGTCATTATGTTCTTCTCTCTCTCACTCTCTCTTACCCCTTTCATTCTCTCTCTCTCTCCCTCTTCCTGTCAAATAATTATGCCATGACCTCAATCATATTTAAAAAATTATTAACCTTAATAAATTTGCATTCTTCATTGTTTCTTATAAAAATTTACTAAAGGCATACTAGATATCATGCCTAGAATGAAATTATCTTGTATGTATAATTACGTACATTATTCACCTTGTCAATTGTACTTGCATCATGCAATGATATAAGGTCACATGTAAAGGCTTCAAATGACATACAATCACATGAAAAGGTATGCAACACTATGCAAATGACATGCAACACTATACAAAGGGCAAGAAGTACCATGTAACGACATGCACATGTAATAACATCCAGATGTAATGCAATGCATATAGTAATACATGCATTGACATGCAGAAGGATAATAAAGAGCAGGTAATGTCATGCAAACGCAAAAATACAAATGTAGAAAAATAAACTCACATGTAATGCTATGCAAAGGCATGTGAAAAGAGAGAGAGAGAGAGAGAGAGAGAGAGAGAGAGAGAGAGAGAGAGAGAGAGAGAGAGAGAGAGAGAGAGAGAGAGAGATGAGGTGAAAGAGAGACACGGGGCAAAGGAAGGGAAGCAGAGATTATGCGTAGGGAGGGTGGGACAAGGAGAGAGACAGAGAGAGGGAAGAGGGTGGGAGAGGAGAGAGAGGGGGGTGGGAGAGTGAAAGGGAGGGAGAGGAGAGAGAGGGAGTGTGGGAGAGTGAAAGGGAGGGAGGGAGAGGAGAGAGAGGGAGGGTGGGAGAGTGAATGGGAGGGAGGGAGAGGGAAATGAATGAGAGAGAGAGGGGGGGGGGGAGGGAGGCAGGGAGGGAATAGGGTGGGAGAAGGAGAGAGGGGGAGGGCGGGAGAGTTTAAGGGCGGGAGAGAGAGAGAGAGTGCAATGAAGCAGAGAGAGAGAAGGGGAGGATAGAGAGAGCTACCAAAGAGAGCTAAGAGAAGGATAGAGAGAGTGAGAGTGCAATGAAGCAGAGAGAGAGAAGGGGAGGATAGAGAGAGCTACCAAAGAGAGCTAAGAGAAGGATAGAGAGAGTGATAGAGGGAGAGAGGGCGAGAGCAAAGAGAAAGATAGAGAGAGAGAGAGAGAGAGAGAGAGAGAGAGAGAGAGAGAGAGAGAGAGAGAGAGAGAGAGAGAGAGAGACGGTAGGATAAAGAGAGTGAGCAAAGAAGGATAGAGAGAGTGAGAGAGGAGGAGGGAAGAGGGTGGGAAAAGGAGAGAGAGGGAGGGTGGGAGAGTGAAAGGGAGGGGGGGAGAGGAACAGACGGTGGTAATAGATAGAGAGAGAAAGGAAGGAGAAAAGTTGGTGGTGTGCACTGGGCTAGGTTGGGTCGTACTAGGCAGTGGTGGGCGCTCGCGGAGACGGTGGTGGCAATATTTAGAGAGAGATTATTCAAGTAGAGAGAGGGCAGACAAGAAAAGCTCCCTCAAAAATCACACTCAGTGGTTTGGATCGTTGTTGTGATCATACTAATGTTATCATAATCCAATTCAAGATATATTCATATTAATCATACTATTGTTGCCATATGGGTTTTCTATTCATAAGACTCATAGCTCTCTTGTTCATGAGTTTCTGTCTCTGTAGGGAGAGTCACATAGTACAATTGTATATATGTGGTCCTTAGAGAAGCCGGTTGAGGTGGTAGTACTTTACAGAGGTGGATATGGATATTGTGGGGGTTTATATATACCTCTCAAGGTTGTTAAGCCAAACTCAAAGGACTTACTTATTTTTCATGGGGAGATGAGAGTGGCTATTTATTTAGAGCTTCCTAAGAGAGGCTCTCTAACCACTTATTGAAGTATCTACCTTGTGCTGCATCATCCACCATTGTCACCTACTATGGTGTTGTAGTAGTTGTCCAAGGACAAAACCCTCACAATAAGAAGCTATGAGGTATGAGCAAGCTCTCTTAGACTCTCTCTCACACACACACACTCAAGAGATAGAGTAGATGAGAGTGGCTATTTATTTAGAGCTTCCTAAGAGAGGCTCTCTAACCACTTATTGAAGTAGCTACCTTGTGCTGCATCATCCACCATTGTCACCTACTATGGTGTTGTAGTAGTTGTCCAGGGACAAAACCCTCACAATAAGAAGCTATGAGGTATGAGCAAGCTCTCTTAGACTCTCTCTCACACACACACACTCAAGAGATAGAGTAGAGAAGATAGTGCTCTTATTCTCATACAAGGGAAGTGCCCATTCTCATTATAAAAGTTATGTTTTGTACAACTTACTAAGTGCTCAAGCACCCAAACTTGTGTGTCATAGGCTACCTAATTTATACATACCTTTGATGCTAGCATCACACTTAGCTCAATCATCCCTTGATTACATTGTTATGAGGGCATTAGAGTAAAAAATTAAAACATTTACATAAAGTGCTAAAAAATTAGGTGGGTTTCCAATAGTACAAAGTGATTCAAATGAATACATTAGTTAATGCTGATCACGCGCAATAACTTTGGCTTTGTTGAAAATGTGTAGAATACCCATCAAAGATGTCTTCCTCATTAACCACCACCATTAAGTGGCTAGTGTTTGCCTTTGTCAGACATTATTACAATGCACCAAATATTTATCCTTTTTAGAACTTAGGCACTATGTCCACAACTCTAGTAATAATTTTTTTCAATGTGCCCTACTAGAGTCGTCTGCCTAGTTAACCACTAAAAATGGGGTTAACATCTCCCATTTCCTAATGTAGGCCTATCCTTAGAACTATGCAATGAAGAGAAAGGTGTTCATGGGTTGATATAGAAGAAGTTAGAGACCTATTGTGTATACAACCATATGTGCTACATTTTAATAGTAAACTATGTGGGTGTTATTATTGTGAGAGTTAGCTTTTGCTGACAAGGTTACATATGTCAAGTGCAATGCATGTGCATGGGTAGAAATGATAGAAGAGTGTCTAATGCAAGCACTTGAAAGGTGAAAACACCTATATGTCAAGTACAATGCATGTGCACGGGTAAACACGATAAAAGAGTGCCTAATGTTGCAAGCACTTGAAAGGTGAAAACATCTATATGCTTCACATAAAGGAACATTATGCTGTGTAAGAAAAGCATATAATAAGGTTATCCAAGTGATGGGTCATACGTTCAACCGAGTTGCCACTACCCCCCATACGTTCAACGGAGTTGCCACTGCCCCCCATATAGCGAAGCATGAATGTTTTATGCAAGACTCAACCTCCTAGACTGGTGACTCTCTACATGCTTATGAAAAACAAGACTAGTTGGAAAGCCAATTGGTGACTGTGGGTGTAAAAACTTTTTATGGGCTTTATGGTTTATTGTGCATGTGTTGTGCAAGAAAGAGACTATGCCTTTAGCCCCACAAGATTGACTTGTGAGAGGATACAATTCAGTGAATGAATGTTTAAAAATGATATGAATAGATGTACAAAATGTAAAGTAAGCAGTATAGGCTCCAAGCACATGATGAAGTACTACATGTAGAAATTGAAAGAGCAAGCATGTGGAATTTATTTGTAAAAAGATAGATGTTAGCAAGGAAACATTATACATGGGAAAGATGCAAGGTTAAGTGAATGGTTGAGCATAGAAGGGACCCAAAGGTTTGGCACAAGAGATAGGGGCCCTACAAACATGGTTAAGTGAATGGTTGAGCATAGAAGGGACCCAAAGGTTTGGCACAAGAGATAGGGGCCCTACAAACATGGTTAGAGGGGGACATGCAAAAATTGACTAGGAATTTGTGAAAGTCTAGGTGTGGGAGGTACAAAGATAAGAAAGTAAAAAAGACATAAAAATAATAAAGGAAATGTGGGAGTGTAGGGTACAATAGAAAGAATCTTGTGAGCATACAAGCGTATTCTTGTCAATTAAAATCATTATTCATGGGATGCCTCTACCTATGATGTGTTGTTCGACCATTTTGTGAAATAAAATCTAAATAAAGTGATAATTGCTCTACACAACTTTAAATACACATACACGCACAAGGATACATAGTTTTAAAAAAATCCATGCAAAAATGATGTAGGCATGCATGAAGTAAATGATCATGATGAATAAACATGTGGTAGAAAGGGGGGGCTTTCCCCCCCTTTCCACCCTCCCCCCTCCCCACATGTATGTATCCTTGTACACACACATGCATGCATGAAAATACCTACACAACACATTGATACACACACACACACGCATAAACTTGCGCACAAACACACACACACACACACACACACACACACACACACACACACACACACACACACACACACACACACACACATTGATACACACAAATGCATGCACAAATGCATGTATGAAAATACCTACACAACACATTGATACACACACACATGCATAAACTTGCACACAAACACACACACACACACACACACGCACACGCACATTGATACACACAAATGCATGCATGAAAATACCTACACAACACATTGATACACACACACATGCATAAACTTGCACACAAACACACACACACACACCCACACGCGCACGCACGCATGCACGCACACACGCGCGCATGCGCACACACACACACACACATGCATAACATTGATGCACACACATAGGAACACATGCATACACATTGATGCACATGAAGAGGAACACATGCACAAACCTACACATAAACACATGCGCACACACGCATGTATACACAAAACTACATACACATGTACACTCATACATAGGAAGACATGCACACACATGTAGAACGCTCCAATGTACTAACTAAACCTACATCTCATGCATAGGAACACACACACACACACACACACACACACACACACACACACACACACACACACACACAACGCTCCCGATGTACTCATGAAACTTGTCTACTTAACCTCCATCTCTACAGTTTATGTTCTTTGTGAAATATCTTGAACATCATGATATGCTATCCATTACAACAATGTCCATCCTTCTAGTATGTACTATTTCTCACATAAATCTAGCCTCAAAAACATTGGAACAATAAGCCCTCTAGTGACTAGCTACAATCACCACTCAAATACATCTTAAGATAACTAAAAATTATCATTTTCAACCTATTCAACCCTAAAGGTTCATTAAGCTTTATACCCCCCTCCACACATGTACTCAACCCTTAAGGTAACTAAAAATTATCCTTTTCTACCAATTCAACCCTTAAGGTTCATAAAGCTTTATACACCACTGCACACATGCATGCACACATGCACATGTACACAATTAGCATCATGATGGAAAGTTTGAGGACATGTGTCATGAAATACGAACATGGATGCACATATGGCATGGGCGCAAGGGTCAAAGTTGGGGACCAATACGTATTTTTTTGGGAAGTGTTGTTGGCATTCAATGCAATTTAGTGGCAATTTAGTGTATGGAGTGTATGAAATATACACATAGGTGCACATGAAAATGGGCTAAAACCACATTGCACATGAGCACAAACTTGTGTGAAGTAAAGTGAAGTGTAGACATGGGTGCACATTCAAATGGTGAAAGGCCACATTAATTATCATACATTATAGTCCATACATATATTCCAATAACATTAACCCCTCCATGTAGAGATTATTGTTGACAGGTAGGATTACCCTTCAAAACGACAAGTCTATGCGAAATACTTCACTTTTTACCTAGGTCACATAGCATCACTTTTCCTAATGTAGAGATGATTGTTGATGGGGTAGGGTTGCCCTTTAGAATGACTGGTTTATGAGAAATACTACTCACTTTGCACCTATGTAGCATAGCATCACTTTTCTCAATGTAGAGATAATTGTAATTGTTGATTGGGTAGGGTTACCCTTCAAAATGATTGGTATTTGAGAAATACTTGGGTAGCATAGCATCACTTTTCCCAATGCTCAAACCACAAAGAGACAACCCTCATGACTAAATCCCAATATCCATTCATAATAAGCTCATGCACATAATATATTGTATCTTAACGTGCTTTGTGCAAGCAAAAAAATTACCAAGTTCTTGTATGTAACTCTAATTGTCCCACAACTTGTCACTCCCTTTTGAACTACACCTCCCAAAATCCTTCTTAACTAGACTGCTTCATATGAAGGAAAGCATGATGCATGTACCCACCAATAGTAAAGTCCCTATACTCAATAGTCTTTGTAGATGAAAGTGCCACTATATGCTGCTTCTTGCTCATCTAAGATGTCATTCCAAACCTAATTAAAAAAGAATGGCCAACAACAACAGAATTTCTACTATTATGATCTCTTGCCCAATTTGAGTCACAAAATCTTAGTGTCAACTTCTTGTACTCTTTCATATCCACAAGTGGAGAAATATCTTCTATAGATAGCTTCACATCAATCTCATGGGTGTAACCACTTGCACTCAACCATGTCAAATGCCTTCACGATTTCTCTTTTTGCAAACTTTTGCTAAGAAATAAAGATTCCATCTGACTTTTCCATACCTCAATCCCCAAATATAAATGCACAAGCCCAAGGTGTGTCATTTCTTTAAACTAGGAACTCTCAACATCTTAACCTATGTGCTAGAGCCTCTCTTCATGGTTCCCTATCATAATGAGGTCATCTACATATTGGACAATGATCATGAACTTCTTCACAAGTCTTGGTGATCCTCATCGTTGCCATCTAATCTTGTAGATTCTTGATTTGCAATATAGAGTGCTCTGTTGCTTCTTCTTCATAATGCTTTTTTACTTTGTATCCTTGTCTAATTCCTTGTCTCATATACTAGTTCTTAAGAATTTTCCATGGTTGAAAAGTTGTTGTAGTATGGTGAATCAGTGTCATCGTGCCTGATGACACTGGTAACAATGGCACACCAAATCATCATTGACAAATCTGCATTCCTTCATCTCCATGCTAAAGAGAGAGTAGGATTTGAAGGTATGTTCTGTAATGGATCTATTGGGGATCCAAAGTAAGACCCTACTTTACATCAACCCATGTCAAAGTAAGACCCTACTTTACATCAACCCATGTCTTGTTGTTTTCCACAACTCATATGAGAATCCAAAATGGGCCTAATCTTGAATTTCCAAAGAGTGTAATTTATCCCGTCTAGCTTCCCACACCAAAAGGTGGAGGGTCGATACAAGTGACTGCATTATTTGTAGGTTGGGCCATCTCTCTGAATTTGCCTACTACTAAAATAAACAAGAGCGCACAAATATGAGCAATTGAATGGGTTAGGTTGCATCTACTACAAAAAGAGAACCTGTTTAAGATTGGAGGTGGGCTTTTGGCAAAGGTTTGAGATGGGGCATGAGTATACACATTTGAGCATGAGATTTTATAGTGTTAAGCATTCAATAGATATTGAAAACAACGAGTTCAAGCTTATGACAGCATACGCACGATTTCCAAGCTATGCATATAGCATCACTATAAAAAGAATCCATTCTCTACACTTTTAACATTGAAAGTGTAGATAAATGTACCCTTCCCCTATTACTTTCAACATTGAAAGTAATGGGGGAAGGCTACATTCCTCTACGCTTGTGTGTCTTTTCTTTTTTCTTTTTCTTTTTCCACTCACACACATATCCACAGAAAAAGTGTTGTTAAGATTAACTTAATTGAAGACTTATATTGGTTAGCATGTTAGAGGCTTCTTCTATATTCAAGGAACGATCGAAGCATTTACCTCATTCTTGATAATTACTCTAAGGATTCTATAAAAAACCTTGTTTTCGTATTAAAGACCAATTAAAATAAAAATTTCTCGTTGTAGTTTTTTGGCATTCAATAAAGTTGTCTATGTTTCATTCTAGCAATAAAAAAAATGAGGCATCGATTTGTTACTGTTGGTGCATGCCTTAGTTTGGATCAATCCCCTGTCATTTTGAAAAGTCGACTTTCCTTCTTTGCATCAATAATAACAATGAATTCTTGACCAGAAACGCTCTACACGCTTAGGTCAACATGAATGCCACCATTGTGAGTAGCGCATTGTCTTCGTTTCTTCAAAGCAAAAAGTAAGAATGAATCATTCATCGGCGTTCACCGATTCATATTTTACATTTTTTGTTAACGGGCACATAGATTAAGTGGCTGTAGAGTTAATGAATAAACAAATGAATTGACTACATGTAACGACTAAAATGCCCAAAAGCAAGCACGACACGACCGAAGTGAGAGAGAGGGAAAAAAAAGAAAGACAAGCCATTACAAAGTGTCATCCAAAAGTGCTTATGGATTTGAGTGGATGCTTCCAATTGTGCTCCTTGACTCATAACTTTAAAGGGCTCGTGTATTTTACCGTGTCGTCCCAAAAAAAAGGACCAATATATCATGTGACGTGCCGCGTTTTCGTTGGGCGTGTCGGCGGAGACTTTGTCCACAATTTTAGAATGCTTTTTGGTACAAGGTCAACTTTGCGTGTGGCAGCCAATCTCGGTACCAAAGGAATGTGCGCATGCAGTTTCTCTAAAGGGGCTTGGCCCCTGCAAAAAAAAGCCTATACAAGCCCTCCATCAGTGTGTGTGTGTGTGTCTCTCGCAGCCTTGCCTTCTCCCTCTCCATCACTCTGTGTGTGCGTGTGTGTGTTACCCCTCTCTCTCTCTGTGTGTGTGGGGAGGTGTCTCGCAGCAAAATTGCGCTCTTACAACCCCATCAGCCTTGCCTTCTGCCGCTCCATCACTGTGTGTCTGTGTGTGTGTGTGTGTGTTACCCTTGCAATTGCGCTCTTCCTTCCTTCGCTTCGTCTGTACAAGCCCATCAGCCTTGCCTTCTCCCGCGGCTCCATCATTGTGTGTGTGTCTGTGTGTGTTTTATCCCAACAGACTGATCTTGCAATTGCGCTCTTCCGGCCTTCGCTTGCGCCCATAACCTTCACGTCTGTACAAGCCCATCAGCCTCGCCTTCTCCCGCTCCATCAGAGTGTGTGTGTGTGTGTGTGTGTGTTTTATCCCAACAAACTGATCTTGCAATTGCGCTCTTCCTGCCTTAGCCTGCGCCCATAACCTTCACGTCTGTACAAGCCCATCAGCCTTGCCTTCTGCCGCCGCATCACACTGTGTGTGTGTGAGAGAGAGAGAGAGACCCAACAAAGTAATCTTGCAATTGCGCTCGTCCTGCGTTAGCTTGCGCCCATAACCTTCACGTCTGTACAAGCCCGTCAGCCTTGCCTTCTCCCGCTCCATTATTTTGTGTGTGTGTGTGTGTGTTATCTCCCAACAAACTCATCTTGCAATTGCGCTCTTCCTGCCTTCGCCTGCCCCCATTCCCTTGCCTCCAATTTCTCACCAGCTATGGGACGAGAGATCACTGCTCCTGCAACCCAGAAATCCTCCTCTCCTTCCCACCACCACAGTGGTCCGCCTTTGTCGAAATTGCAGCCAAGTGAGCTCCTGCACATCCAGGTGATGAAGGTGAGATTTGAAGACGAGCTCCTTGTCAAAGCTGCTGTCGGCGAAGCCAAGGGCACAACGTCCCCCGCATGTCAAGAACCCTTAATTGGTGTGCTGCATCGCCCTTCACCTCTTGGCTTGAAATGAGCTTGAAAATGAACTCCCAAATCTGCCCAATTTTGGTAAAAGGTAGATTGCATAGATTTTGGGTCAAGTCTTGGACCTTATTACATATGTATATATACAAAGAGAGAAGATATATATATATAGAGAGAGAGAGAGAGATAGAGAGAGAGATAGAGAGAGAGAGAGAGAGGCCTTTGTAAATCTACTAGATTGTTTCATGACTTTATGTATACATTCTTTCCTTTCAATGCAAAAACAACTTTGCTATTTGGGCTTTTATGTCCTACACAAAGTTCAAAAGGTTTGTTGCATGGGTTTCTTTCTCATCTTGCAAATGCCTCATGAGGCCTGAACCTTGAAATTACCTTACCCTTTTGTGCTTTTGGGAATGTTCCAAGGCAAACCCCTCATAAGGTCTAAACATTGAAATTAGTATTACCCTTTTACGCATTTGGGCATGTTCCAAGCCAGCCACCTCATATGGTCTAAACCTTGAAATTAGCATCAACCTTTTGCGCTCTTGGGCATGTTCCAAGGAATATTCTAATTAGAAGCATGAAATTAGGTACCCTTTAGTCTTTGAGAATGTTCCAAGCTTGAGAGATTATGCCCTTCCTTTTGGCCTCATATGTGTTGAGCATTGTGGAGAACATCCAAGAGATGTTCCTCTTTTAAGCTCCACACATCCCCAACCATCCTTAGATTTAATATAATCAACTCTCACATTTATGGGATTTACGCGAGTAGGCATTAAAAAGAATGGAAAGCGAGTATCCCCCATCCATGCTCTAGATGTCCGCTCATCACATGCAGTAGTCTAGCATTTTGATGGGTGGAATAATGTTTGAAGACTCTATGTGTCATGCTCAAACTCATCCCCCCTATAGATCAAAATTCTATGATTATTTTTCCCATCTTATTAAAAGTCTTTTATAGATAGAGTAGTAGTGTGTGTGGTTTTAAAAGGAAGAATAAAGGCCCTTTGCATGTGAAGTTTAAGATGGTACTAATATTCAACTTTAACATCATTGAATGTAAAAATCCTCTTTTCTTACCTTACATGGACATGGCCTAAATATACAATCTTTGGATTTATGTGAAGAGTACAAGCATGTCTTACAATGTCATCATGACGAGAACATAAGCACTTTTGACTAAGTATAATTATTTAATGAAGCTGAACAACTTGGATGAAGCTTGACTCAATTATTTATGAAACCTAGTTAGAACTTATTTGGATTCTTGAATTCCTAGGAGGGTTGCATCCTCAAGAGAGAAATAATAATTATTTAATTGCCACATAAAATGTGAGAGTGCCTTAAAATTATGATAAAAAGCATATCTTTCCATATTGTCTACCACATCCTTATGAGAATGACTCAAGGTTTACATGTTGAGTCACCATTACCAAAATACGTTAGCCTCTCAAGCAGAGGGTTACGGCCGAAAGAAGGCACATGGTAGGTGTGATCTACAAAATTTATAACATGAAACATGAGCATGCATGTAAATATATACATATATACAATTTCATCAATTTGACCAAGATTTCTACAAGTTTCAAGTGTCCATAAAAATCATCATTCCCAAAAGCAATTATCTCTTTTTAATTTTCACAATTATTCCAATGACGTGATTTATGTGCTCCTATGAATTGAGGCTTCCAAGGCATATAATTATTTCAACTGATGCTTCCAAGGTATATAATTATTAATTTATGTGCTCCCATGGATTGAGGCTTCCAAGGCAATGAAAGATTGTGTTTGCTTTCATGAGCTAAAACCAACTCCCCTTGCTACATAAGACTTGGACATGGTTTAGTGTCCTTTTCAACTCACAATGGCAATCTTAAGTAGTGTTCTAGATATGAAGATTTTGTGTGTATGGCCATATTATGCATGATATATGATCTTTTCACCCTTTTCCATATGATGCATAGCTCTTCAACATGACGGTTTTTGACAATAATGGACATTCTGGAAATTTTTTCCCATGTAATGTATATCTCTTCATCATGAAGTTGGCAATCATAGTTTTATGGTTTTAATAAAAGCAAAGCTGCACACTCACTCACTCGATGCTCATAGATCAAAGAACACAAGGGAGAGAGAGAGTGTAGAAGTCTAGTTCACTAGGTGTAAGAGGCTAGAGTATCCAATTTAGAATACTATAGTTGATTCCTGAATCTTACTCAATTGAGCTAATAGAAACCACCTTCTTAGTAGATTTCTACCAACGAATTACCTAGGATCAAGGTTGGGAAGAAAAATCTTGTGTACATCCAACTGTGTTATGTCCTTGGAATTGCATAGCATGTATAACTTATTACTACCACCCTTGAATAATACCGAGACTGCTATACAGGAGAGTACTTTGTTGACCTAAGAGCAACTTCTTTTCAAGACTTCAGTCCTTTCCTCAATTTGATTAACTACTTGCTTTTCTCTTTTAATGAGATTGACAGAGGTGCAATTGAATCTTAGAGAAGCGGAGACATTGGTTACTTTGATGAAACTAAAAACATAGTGGAAGAAGGGTAATTCTCAGCTTAAATTTCCACTAGCCTAAAAGTTCTTGTATCAAGGAACTTAGTTGAACAAAGGCCCCTTAGAGTTTAGACTCATTTGGGCATTGTTTCTATGCAATTGCATAGTGGAATAGTCTTAGGTAGCTCTCGGTTTGGTGGATTAGAAAGAGCTTCTCATGCTCCTACTGTTGGCAGTGGAACTAAACCTGTTAAGCCTAACAGGTTGGGGCTGCATCCTGATACATAAAGAGCTTCTCATGCTCCCACTATTGGTAATGGAGTTGAACCTACTAAGCCTAACAGGTTGGGTCGTAAGACAAGTAGTGAGTTTGACCACTTATTATCAATTGGGAGTGAAGACTCTTGGTGTTAAGATATTGCACATGAAGCCAAGATATTGCACATGAAGGCTCTTGGTATCAAGATATTGCACATGAAGCCAAGGCCACCATGTCCAAGATAGAAGGCATGATGTTGAGTAGTAATACTAACCCCTTTATGAGGATTTCTACAAGTGGAGAAATTGTTAGACAATCTCTAAGTGAACCTCCACACACCCAGAGAGACACGGAGATAGGAAATCTTTAGGCAAGTATATGTATACGGACTTAAAGAACAAAGTTTTCAATGTGATTACCAACAATAAGGGAAACCAATTCGAGTCAATATCCAAAAAATCCAAATGTCTTCTACATAGATAGAATCAACTTGGGATTCTATTTCTACAGGGATATTTAGGATAATAGATATATTCCCTATGGGACGAGCCTAAAGTGGAGCAATTCATGAAAGAGGCAAGGTAGGGGGAGATGAAAGTGTAAATGTGAAGATAAGGGATGATGAAGCAATCTCTAGAGGAACCTGGGACATAGAAGCCTCGAGTGGGTTTCTTACTTTCTATGGTAACTCAATCGACATTGCACCTCTGCCTCATCATGATTACTTGATACCTGATAATGGACCCTATATGGTGATGGGTATCCTGTTGTGGATATGCATCTTACAACTATCTTAATTTGGTATTTCCACCTATTTCCCAAGGGGAACACACTATGGTACATCACTTAGTGAGGAGCATGCATATGCTATCAATAGAGTAAACCACTTCTATTAGACCTATGTAGATTGCCGAAAGTCTTGAAGTGATAGTAGGGTTATATCATTGTGTTCCCACCTATGCTCCCCCAAGAGTGCATGTTATTCCAGTAAGAGGAGGAGAAACTACAGGAGTTCCATCTCTTGCACCATTGGAAAGACCCATTCTAGTTCAACCACATGTCATGCCACTAGTTGGAATGGTGTCAGCCGGTGATGCCATCAAATTGGCTAAAGCTATTGGTAGAGTAGTTACTACTAGGAAACATGATATTGCGACAGTTGGTGGCATTCCACGGTCCTTGGGAGAGAGAGTGTAACAAACAAAACTCTAGGGTCTGGAGTGTATTTAAGGGGTCTGGAGTGTGTTTAAGGGGTCTGGAGTGTGTTTAAGGCAATGCAAAAGTTTAGTGGGATTGGTGATGCACATAGCCATTTAAAGACCTTTGACCAAGTTTGTGAAGCTTTAGAATTGAATGACGACCCCACTAAGGTTAGAGCTTTTCAATTTACCCTAGAGCATCATGCTACCAAATGGTTTAAAACTTTAGAACCCAAAGGAAAAGCAACTTATAAAGATTTGAAATAATCCTTTTTGATTGCTTATTCCAAGATTAGAGCTAAATGGAGTTCAGTAAATCAATTGAGCACTCTTAAGATAAAATAAACAAAGACAACTAGGGAATACATTAGCAGGGCCAAGTCTGTCTATGGTGTGAGCTTAATGAGAGACCTAGATAAACTAAGACGATGAGGGAATACATTAGCAAGGCCAAGTATCTCTATGGAGTGAGCCTGATGAGAGACCTAGACAAACTTGATTGATCTCTCTTTTCTTAGACGGCTTAGAAAGAAAAAGCTACATGATGCACTTTATGCTCAAAGGCACAAAACCTTCAATGAATGTGCAGTGGATGCCATAGATTATAGTGACAATTTCATGGGACCACCCAGAGAAATACATGGCTCTAAAGCATCATTCAAGGCTAGCTCAAGAAGTGAAAGAACTAAAGGACAGAAGTTCAAAGGGAAGAAAGATCATCCTGATTTCATCAATAGATTGATGAAACAATTGAAAAACAAATTTAAACTCACTTTGAAAAAATGAGCAATTCTCACTTCTACCTAAAGAGAGATATGATTTGGTGTGCGTACTATTGTAAATCAAATCACACGACAATGGAGTCTCCACACCTTAAACTAAGACCTAATCTATGGTGTGGTTATTACGCGGGTACGGGAAATCATAACATTAGCCAATGTTATAGATTTAATCCTACACTGAAAGGTAATCTAACTAATGGAGCTTTGGCTTTACCTACTCCTCAAAGATCGCTTGCCTACTTGCACCATCAACAAGAACTCTAAATAGAATTTCATATTTACATAATTACTCAAATTTTTTACATTATTAACATGTGTAAATAAGTCAATAATACACCAGTGTCATTGACACCAAAAAAGTTGACCTCTTGTGAGGGACTGTGAAACCAATAAAGGCCTGTCAGGCTATTGCATTTTCCCACCGAGCCCATTGGGCTTTTGAAGTTTCCCAGCGTGCCCTCTGGGAAAATGCAAAAGCTCGACAGGCCCGACAGTGATATAAATATAGCCACGATGGGCCTACCAGATGCATTTTCACATTTGTGTGTGTGTGTGTGTGTGTGTGTGTGAAAGAGAGAGAGAGAGAGAGAGAGAGAGAGAGAGAGAGAGAGAGTGCTAAAGAGAGAGAAAGTGAGTGTAGAGAGACTGCAGTAGTTGGCCGTTGTCATCAAGAGGTGAGGGCAGCATCACATAGGTAATAATTTTAACTTTTTGCGTTTAGTTTTCAAGTGGTACATGGTTTACTAAAAAAGTCTACATGTAATAAATATAAAAACTAGATTTAAATGACATTAAATTATACACTAATCTTGTAAGTTGTGTTTAAAAAATCACTTTAACATTTATAGCTTTTAAAGACTTCCATAAATATACTACATCCTCTTTGCCATTAAAATTAAAAAAAACTTTCAATAGGATATAACCAAGATGTAAGACAATATAATACAAAAGCATATTATACATGTCCAATTACATATAAAAATTGAGAGCATACCTCAAAAAAATATGCGTAAGATGCGAATCACCACCAGCAAGGACCACTACAGCCCAACAAAGGACTCGTAGTCCAAACCACACTCTGCAATATGCAAGTGATATCAAACAAGTAGCTTACACAAAGGACTCATAGTCCAAACTACACTGCAATATATGCAAGTGATATCAAACAAGTAGCTTACACCAAGGGAGTAGTACAACCCACTAAAGGATCAATACTCCAATGGCCTACACTTCATAACAAAATAGAGATTACAAAAGACAAAAGGACCAACACTACTAAATAGTAGGACAAATGGTCCAATCGATCACATTTGCTATCCTATGGCAAGAGATGTGGCACAAGAAAGGAGGCACAAGAAAGGACCACAACGGCCCAATAGTAGGACAAATGGTCCAATCACCCATATACACAATCATATTTCTCCATAGCAAGGACTAGCACTACTAGTCTAAGCTAAAGCATAAAGTAATCCTCGGACCCTAACCCTAAGTCTAAACTAAAGCGCACACAAATAGCGTACAAACGTAAATCAAGGACAACCACCACCTAATGAAGGACAAGATGTCCAATCCGTACACTGTACTCTATATGCAAAACATAGGCTAAGCTGTCTATATCAAGGGCCAAAATAGTCCAATAATAGGACTAATAGCCCAATCCACAAGCAGCACATGGATTTTCTCAGGGATAGTACCTACCTAACCTGACTAAGAAAGGGCTTCCTATCTGTGAGAGAAGCGGTGTGTCACTACTATTAAAAAATGAGAAATGACACCATCTATCAACTTTATAGATTATAATAATAGATCGCTAGGAAACAACAAAAGCCCGATGGGGTTTACCAAAACCTTAGGTCAATTATCGGGAATGTTACTACAACATTATTAACATTGATTTCAAGCATCATTATCAAGAGTTAATAACTTATTGACGTGCTTGGAATTACATCAGTGAAATCCCTGGCAAGAGCTCCAAGTATAATGAAGTACAAAATGAACAACCACCCTAAACTGAGGATGAGGCTACTTATATACTAGCTAATCCTAAGAGCAAGAGCTCAAGGTACAATGAAGTACAAAATCAACAACAACTAAATTGAGGATGAGGTTACTTATATACTCACTAATCCTAAGGTGCTTGTTCACACCTGGATGGCCATGGGGGAAAACCTAGGGGGATAAAAGTGCCCATGGTATAAGCGCATGACCTCACAGTGTAGTACCAATACATATCTGACAATATCAATTGCTCCTCCTTTAAAACTTTTTCCTAGCTCCGACTTCAGTAAGATGTCATTAACCTTCACCAATTGTTTCCCATCCTTGCTAAGTTAAAAATCAAGAATGTGCCTTTTCAATACTCTATGTGCCCCTCTCGTTAAAGGATGCAATGTCACTAGCATTAGCCTTCTAAACATAAGTGGGGACGTTATGCTCTAAGCTCTATTAGAGAGCTTTGACTTTAAGTAGAGTATTAAGAGGTGGATGCCAATGTCCAAATCTTTGATAATGTTGAGATAAGTAAGAATTAAGAATGAATAGATTAGGAATAGTGTGTAAATGTGCTCTCAGAGATCTACGTATGTGTTATATGCTAGTGTGAAAAAAGGAAGAAATAAAGACTGGAGAGCTTGGGAAAGGCCTAGAGATTTGTTTAGAGGTCTATAGATGTGCTCAAAGATCTATAGATGTGCTCTAAAATATGATAGTGTGGAGATGGAGAGCTTGGGAAAGGCCTTGAGATGTTGTGCTCATCAAAGGTCTACAAATATGCTATAGAGAGCTTAAGAAAGGTCTAGACTCATGTGCTAAGAGGTTTAGAGATGTTTTGAGAGAAGGAATGAAGAGCTTGGGAAAGGTGGGCATGTAGAAAGCATGAAGCGCAACAATTGAGGCAGATAGAAAGGTGGGCAGGTAGAAATCATGAAGAGGTTGAGAAGAACAACAAATGAGGCCGAAGTCATGGGAGAAGATGAGGCTGAACGAAAGATCATCATTGGGGGCTAGAGGGAGAAGAAGATGGAAACTAGTTGACTCATCACACCTATCATCATCAATTGGTATTTGAAGAAATAATATCAAACTAGGCCAATGTTGGCCTAATTGACTTCTCACACCTATCATCATCAATTAATATTTGAAAAAATAATATTAAACTAGGCCACTGTTGGCTAGACATCACTTTTCCTCACATTAGTTGGCATGTCAACAAATTCTCAACATAAGGCCATGTGTTGGCCAACCAACCATCACACTTGTAGGGATTAAACTTTTTTGTTAAAATTTCACATGTAAGCATTTCATAAACATCTATAGTCAACTTCATAGCATCATTTTGTAAATTTTCAAAATGGAATTTGGGATATCAAAAGACATTATATCATGACGAAATTTTGTTTTGCAATTATAGATAATCCAAAAAATAGATTACAAGTTATTATATTTCTTCTTGGAAAACATTAGATCATACTCCATATTTGGAGAGAAAGAAAAACATGGTAACCCATATTGTTTAGGGCTCGATTACAATTTATTAGATTTCTTCTTAGAAAACATTATATCATAGTCCGTATTTGATTTGGGAAAAACAAATTACATCGTAACATGTATCTTACATGGTTTAGTGTGGCATTACGTGCTGCAAAAATAATGTTATGAACAATTGCTTTGTCCTTGCCATAAAATAAGTGACTTTTATACTCACTTTAAAAATGTATTAGGCTTAAATATATACTATAATAATAAGTGCATCGTGCTTAAATGTGTGGATTCATGACCTTTTTAACTATAGAATAGAGAGGGAATTTTTGTTTGTGTTTTTTTTAAAGTGTTTTCTACCACTCAGACACCTAACCAGTTGAACATTTCATGAATGGTATTACTCTTCTACAATCCCCCAATATGCCTTGTATTTAAGTGCTAGATATTGGGGTCATTCCATTCCTTGTGTGCTCCAAAGTGCAAGTGACCACATGTGCTTAGATGGTATGCCAGAAATTACTTACATAAAAATATAAGATTTGTTTTAAGGGTTATTTTTGCACTAAGGGTTTACCATATAGTGTATAAGGTGTGTTTCCCCAGCATCGACCATGGGTATAGTGAACCATATAGTGTGTAATGTGTGTTTCCCCTCAAGCGTCGCCCATGGTTGTAGTGAACCCATCAATTTTTTTGTTAAGGATTGTAACCTCCTCTTGTGATAGTTGTGCCTTCTCAAGTAGAGGAATAGCATAGTGCAACCAACACTGAGATGAGCATTTCCTCTGCACAGGTGGTGCAGCCACGTACTTGTTTCACACTTCAAACTTTGTGTGGCTTTTAACATTCAAGAAGATACTATGCCTTAGATCCACTCATCAAAATTTTCTACGCCAATCTTGTGTTTAGCCAAATGTTTTAGCTGAACACAAGAAATCATTCACATAAATAGAAGGACACAAGAAGAATAAGAAGGTGAAGAACAACAAAAGAAGGAGAAGGAGAAGAAGAAGAAGAAGACAAGCCTTGATTATTAAGTAGAATTGAAGAATGGAATTACGGAAGCGAAACCACTCGTAGTCTCAACAACTTTTTCTTGTCCTTAAACAATAGTGTTTTTTTTTCAAAAATAGGCTGATGAATTATGAAAAGAGAGGGGCGAATTTACAAAGACCACCACGTGTCCTTCATGCGAGGCCTCCAGGCGCTTTTGCCGCATGGACACTGCATGTGGCCATGCATGATGCTAAAAAGGAAAAAAAAAACAAAATTCGACTACGCTGAGTCAGAGGGATCCGATGAAGACATGCCATTTGGCGCACACCGATCACGTGATGGCATGTGCGCCGCGTGGGAGGGGCGATAAGGATTGGTCTGCAGTTTGCATGGCGAGTCTTCATCCTGGTGCTTGTTCGACCTTCGGCCTTGCCTGTTGGTGTCGTCCGCCTACTCGACCAGTAATGCCTCCCTTCCTTCTCTGCCTAGCCGCCGGCTCCTTCTCTCACTCTGGCCGCTGGTTGGGGCTTGAAAGGGAGCTTCATCTTGCTGATTGGCCCTTCCTCCTTTGTCTCTTCCGGCTCGGTCAGTTCTGGCTCGGTCCACGCTTCTCCAATCTGGGGGAGGAAGGCGTTGGTACATTGATCAGATTTGCAGGCGCCCTCGACAGGCCTCTGGCCGGCAGACCTTCTGTGCTGCTTCTTTTCTTTCTTGATCTTGAGTCCAGGTGGTGGGCTCTCCTGGCGGCGGAAGGGGGACTACCCCTGGGAGTCTTGTAGATTCCTCGCCCTTTATGACAGATTGGTTTCGATCCTTTGTTGGGAGCCCTTATGGGGCCCTTGGACTTTCCTCTTGAATCACCAGGACGCCTTCCTCTCTTGATGATGGATAAGATGGCTCGTTCTGACTCTTTTCCTTCTTTGCAGGTACATAGAGGATGCTGAGGCTGGCACCGGTCTCTTGATGAATTGGGGTTCTGTTTTCGATGACTCTGGCACATCGGGGTCATGCGGTTGTGAACTTGCCTGAATTTGCCGAGATGCGTTAGCCTCTCCAGAAATCCTGGTGGACAGGCCAACGGTGACTCCATATAGTCGACAGGTCACTTTTCCTTAGCTGCCTTTTGACTTCTCTTGGTTGATTAATGCCTGCATGTCTGGTGTTTCCCTCTTCTCCTGTGAGGGGAGGGTTAGGATTGTTTACTGCATCCTTCTGATAGCTTCTATTAATGCTCTGTCTTTTGAGAGGATTAAGAGGATCTTGTCTCTGGTTTTTTCAAGTTGATTCATTGTGTAATCTGATTTCCTCTTTTGTAATTTAATCAACAGCCTCTTCTCTAGCTTGAATAGGGCTTGTGTTTGGTTGTTCCAGTATCTGATGCATGTTGTGATTAAGCATTCTGCTAGGGGAGGGCCCTTAATTTCAGGATTATCAAAAGTGGCAGCTAACCTCTGCAGCCATGCATGCCATATGTACGGATTTCTTCAAGTATTAAGAACGCCTGACATACGGATTTCTTCAAGTATTAAGAACGCCTGACAACGCATTTGCTTCTCTATCATCTTTCTTCAACACAAATGCATATTTAATGAAAAAAAAAAGAATTTATTTGTCAACGCCACATAATAGATAGATTTTTCAACATTAACAAACCACAATTCAATTCTATGAATTTTTGCCAACATTGTTTTGTAATAGTGCAAGTTTTGTACTTCAAGATGCTCCTTAGAGTTGCAAGTGCAATTTGCACCAGATATTGAGAAATTGCAGAGAGTAAATTTTGCTTTTTTGCCAACTGAGATTCAAGTGGCTCTCTCTCTCTCTCTCTCTCTCTCTCTCTCTCTCTCTCTTTGCATTGGTGAGGTGGAGGATGAGCACTAGCATTTATCCAAATGCCCACCCTACTATGAGATCCGAGGAAAATTCCATTCTCTTCCAAGACAAATTCAGACCCCTTTTACAAGTCATGGAGTGAGGATGAGAGATGTTAAGATACGTATTTACTAGATCTTCCCAATCACAAAGAAGTCATTGTAAGACATCACCCCAAGAGACGAAGCCAATGAAGCACCTCCTAGACCTCCATCATGAATTCTTTGGGTATAGTGGCCCAACAATGCCACCAGTAGGACTAGCTAGGTCCATGACAACTAACACAAACCTCTAGCCCTACACAAGGTGTCACTAGTGAGCATGCACAGTCCCTTATAGCTCCACACATTATCCCTTCTAAGAACTGCTCCAAATCTCAAAAGGACTATGTCCCACTCAACTCTAGATATGCGATATCCTTTGATGATAGGGTGAGCTCCCATCATAGAGGGGAGATGCTATGGCTACTTTGCGTTCTATTTTGGAGGAGGATGGTATAACAATGTGACCACACATTGTCCTCATGTGGCATCACATACATACTTAAGCTTATATAGCTAGTTTTGTACAGTTTTTTCTTTTCCATGGTTCAAAATTCATCACGGATACATTGTTATACCTCGTTGGTCTCATAGACCCTCTGGACGGACGTTCTCTCTCTCTCTCTCTCTCTCTCTCTCTCTCTCTCTCTCTCTCTCTCTATATATATATATATATATATATATATATATATACTTGTGACACGTGGTGTCAACCTACACGGCTAGTCTATCATCCATCCACATGAAGAACATGCACGCCATCACATATCATGCTTGACCGTGGCCACACACCCAACTAACAAACATTTCTCATCCCTAAGCGCTTGATTTTGAATCTGGGTTAAAAACATGGAGAGGGTTCACATGCAAGCAACAAACAAGCATCTACCACCATCTCTGCTTATCAACTATAAATTTCCTACCACTGGTCAAAATGAGTGATCCATCATCTTCAGGAATAGGTCACCCACCTCTGATAAGAAAACACCTTACTAAAGCCACAACTTCATGGTGACGACTGAAGTCGAAAAGCAGACCCTGTATAGAACATGATAAATAAGCTCATGCATAGAACATTGATAGGTAACCTCATGCATAGAACATTGAGGTAATCAACAGCTCTCTGTCATTGCCACATACAGTTGCTTTGCATATCTTTGCTTTTCATATGGTACAAGTCCTCAAGTTTGATCCAAAAGCACGGAGATAATTTCATCCTAAAACTAATGTTTGCCGAACTAAGTTGATAACCAAACATTCCATTTTTCTTGATTTAGTAGCAGTATCGACGCACAAACATATTCAAGTCACTGAAAGTCAACTGATAACAAATAAGCCAGACCTAAGGTAAACAAACAAAAAAAGTGATTTAGGCTCAAGACATTGGGGCCCTACTAACAACATTTAATCATAATATATTATTGAACGGGCAGCCCTGAGATGGCACGGCAAATGCAGTCCAAGAAAAACAAGTATATCGAATGTTCAGACATGACCAAAAATTGTCTAGCCTAAGCTTCTGGTTGCATTTTCTCAGCTTCCTCGCGTATTGATTCAAAAAGAACTGTTGATAGGTACCGCTCACCAAAGCTAGGAAACACCACCTGCATGTCACAAGACATCACAGATTATGTTTGTCTGTAATCATATAAAACCTTAGAACACCCTCATAAGGTTGGATTATATACAAGATTACAAATTGAAAAATAAGTTGAGACAGAACTTAAGCAGAATACACGCACGTCCCTTGGCCGCCAGCAGCACTCAAACCATCATGCAATGTGGGACATTAGACCTTTGAGACGGCCAACAGAGGTCGTTTATACAAGGAGCAGAGCCGTCACCTTCACCAGTGAGGCTCATCTTCTTTGCTCCAGTCTGCTCTTTACAGTCACCAAGGCTGCACAGTGCCTTCTGCCAACAAATCTGGCAAATTGTGCGCCTGCCCCTTCCCGCATGCCGCAGGTAGGGCCAGCGTGACCGCAAATGGATAAAATGTAGCTAGCCTAAAAAAGGACTCCCATATTTCTATTTTGAGAAGAAGGAATCACAATTTGGTTGACTACTTAGTAACTTACTGCAATAAGCTTCCCTGCATTTTCTGGCCGCTTTGCGACCTGAATGGCAGCAACAGCAGCTGCTCCCGATGAAATGCCGACCTGTCAGACACCACCCAACAATATAAGTATACATGTGTTTTACTACCTAGAAATGTGATGAATAAATATTCCACCACATCATATAGCCAAAGTATCAATATGTAACTACCAGCAAGCCCTCTCGAAGAGCAAGTTGTTTAGCCATTTCAACTGATTCACTGCTGGAAACCTGCCAGCAAATAATCCAAGCTTTTTACAGCGGTTCCAATATTACACAACCACCACCATAAAGACAGCACGTATATGACCCTAATGCCTGGTAATAGGAAACAGCCATTTCCTAGCCTAGAAAGAGCAAAACTCCATTTATGTTTCCCTTTCTCATTTCCTAGTCTCCACTGACAACCCTCATCTAGTACATATGTTGTACTTCAAATTCTTCCTCTATTTTGCTCAAAATTCTCTCCATTATCAATTTTCTCCAATTTTTTATATTTGATAATTTTTACCACCTGCCGTTTCCTAGCCATTCCTAATTTTCGACCATTTCCGTTGCAGAGACGACAGCAGTTTCCATTTCCATTTCCATTCCATGTTACTATGCCCAAAATTAAAATGTCCTTACAATATCCCAAACGCAAGGGAACCTCAAAAGCCTTGGTACAACCAGATAAACACAGTTAGGATTAGGGTACGCCTTAAAATTCTTGAGTGAGTCGATAACAGGCAGAACTCAAACGCAGTAGTTAGCTGGGTCTCGAGAATTACATGCCCGGGCTCAAATAACAAAGAAGCCAAGAATCAGATAGATGACTCCTTTCCACCAGTTAGTCTATCTATTATCAATAGGCCAGGTAAAGGCATCGAGGGTCTACGCACTCCATCTACATTGATGGCACTGTGGGAGAGTTTCTGTTGGTGGGTGAACACCCCATAGTTCACACCAACAGACTTTTGGTTGTCTCACCTGTAACGGACTCATCGTGAGCCGGCAATCTTTCTTTGGAACGTCCTTTTGTAATGGGTAGTACCCGGATGAGCTGGTATGGACAGAAAAAGGTTGAGCATAGGGTGGAAGCATAGCTAGTTGCCGGTGATGGAGTCAGGAATCTGATGGAATTGAAAGCTACATTGACCATGGTTGTCAGAGGCGTTTGGTACGAGGCGGGTATCTAGTCTCTCTCCACTTTCACTATATATCTATCTATCACTATATATATATTTAAAGCCCCTAGAGACTCAAATGGGCCACAAAAAATAATAATAAAATTTTGGCTGACTGTGGACGCCTCGAACCATTAGAGGCACACCTCGTATTGTCTTTTACTTAATGGTTCAGTCTATTATGTTCATTGTGTTCTATCTGTGTACTGTCTGGAGTGCGTCTATTCATATCATGATGTGCCAATGTGTTCACTTTAACATCGTTAGTCTTTATTTTGCACTGTTTAAGCATGCAAATGAGCACTATAGTTCACACTCACGTGTCTTTCTTGCACAATTAACGGCAATAGGCACTCCTTTTTCCAGTCCGAACACATTCCAGAATGTACTCTAGCTCATCTGGACTAATCTCCAAAGCATTCCCTGCTCATGCAAACCCATGCTTGGCATGTGTTGCCCACATATGGCATTGGGCACAGTCGCTACACAGCTCAGCTCATAAAAGCTTGCTAGGTGGTCCGGAACCACTGAAGTGTTGAGTCTTTACCGGACAATGACAGTCTCAAGTATGCATGCACAACTGAATGCATACTTCTTTTGCGCCATGAGATAGATAGTTATCCTCACCACCATGGGCTATAATGAGCCACCAAATGTGTGCTACGTTTAAGGAGGAAAACATGAACAAGATGGGTAGTAAATGCAGTCACTATGAAACGCCTCAAGTGTGTCACAACTACAAGGTGAGATGCCAGCCTACCTTGCTGAAAGGCCACTGGGGCACCCTCTGTATAAAGAAACGAACATACAGCTATGCATGCTGAACACCTCCCAACCATACACAAACTTGTGCAGAGTTCATTATATAAGATCAATCATCACTCCCTGCGTAATTATATTATTACCACAATGTCACGTTCAGCCCCATCCTTTGTTAAGATCCCTCACCCAAGCAAAATAATAGGGCCATCAGAGTCTTGCTCATATGCCCCTTGCTTCACTTTTGCACAGGTCCCTTGTGTTAGAAAACCAATGCTCCACCCTTGGACCAGTGCCCAGTATGCTCTGTTTGTACAGCTCAGTTAGAAGAAGACATAGAAATCGCCCAACAACATGCCAGATGGGGTTGGAGCACAAGATAACAATGGTAGCGCGACCCTCGCAAAATTCTTCGAACACGGACAGTGACATGGACAAACAGGAGTTGGCATATATATGCCCAAAAAGGCAGCTGGAACAGACTGGCTGCATGTAAACAGTTTTGTTACATGAGAAACTGCAAAAACATTTCTTGAGGTTTGGAACGCTTCAAAGTTCTACGCAAAACACTATATTCATGCATGTGTACACGCACGCATAGATAAAAGTGATATTGGACATGATGCATGTGTGTGTGTGTGTGTGTGTGTGTGTGTGTGTGTGGGGGGGGGAGAGAGAGAGAGAGAGAGATTGCATTAAACATCTTCGAAAGAACCAAAGTGTCTATGAGACTAAGGATGAGTACAAATGATCCATGAATAACTGATGTCAGAGACATGAAAAATGAAACACTTACCAAAGAGAGAGAATCAGTGAGAGAGAGAGGTTATTAATGTTTCAGGAGGCCGATATGGCCCATGAGATCAATTATGATACAATGTGTGAGTACTATGGTGGAAGATGCATAGGGCATCTCCTACAGCCATAGTAGCAACAGAACGGGAACGGGAACGGAATGAAAGCCCCATCAGGGGAACGGGAACGGACCACAAGGGGAACGAGAACGAGGGGGAACGGTAAGGGGGAACGAGAGAGAAAGAGAGGGAAAAGTAAGTAGCCTTGCTACCTTGCCTTGGAAAGTAGGAGTCGAAGTCTAAAGAGACTCGAGAGAGGAGCCCACTCGTAACTCAGAGCTGTCAAGTACGCACGCCGCACGGGCCTAGGAAGTATGCGGGCAAGCGACAGTAGGGTACGTCTTTCAAGGATATCCACAGGTGGCTCGCAACAATAGGTACACTTTTTCTCTTTTTCTTTTTTCTTTTTCTTAGCCAAACATAAAAAACGTTCCCCACAGGGGGAACGGCAGCCAAACGTTCCATGAAACCGTTCCCCCACGTTCCCCCACGTTCCCCTGGCCGTTCCCATGCCAAATCGTTCCCCCATGCACGTTCCACCCGGTTTAGGCATCTCAGCCTTGGGGGAACGCGTTCCACCGTTCCCAAGGGGTGGAAACGGCGTTCCCCTGCTACTATGCCTACAGCCTAAACAAACATAATGCAAATAAACAACGAAAGGAAACTGTGAGGTATGCCACACCAATGGACAATGAAGGCAAGCTATGTCAAAGCCAGATGGTTGTAGAGGCGTCCCAAGGCCTCCTCTGATGAGAGACATGAGGTGAAAAATGGTCCTCTCTGTCAGGAGTGTTGCGTGTCCAGGAGTGGCATCGCATGGAGAGTGGTCTCTTCTGCTGAGCTTTGGGTCCTTGATGTGCTGTGTCTGTCCTCATCCAAGGGCCTCTAGCAGCAGCTAGGAATTTGGATGTTAAGATGGAAAGTCCCTATGGCTGTAATCGCCATGATCTAGTGCCTTTTCATCATTGTCTAATGCTCCAGAAGTGCAATTTGTCAACAATGTATAGCTCTCTCCTAGGATGGACAGGCCCTGATGTTAGCCTTGAAAGGGAAGAAAGATGGTCAAGAGTGAACAGTGAGCATAAATAGTTTCACAAGGCATGCCTAGGACAGGGATTGTCACTTATGTACTGTGGTATACTTAATCTTGTGAAAGAGTTAACAGAGACGAGGAACACATAAACTCAAGTTCACCTAAATGTATATTATGAACAATGCAAAATCTGTACAAATGTTCTAACCAAAAATCTGCCAGATCGCAGCCCTGGAGCAAACAGATATACTGGACAGCCCCACACACTCCTGGAATTGCCTTGCGTTATAGGCCTAGAGTGCAGAAATCATTGATGATGGAGAGGGGGCGCTGGGGCGCCTTTATATAGGAGGGCATAGGGCTGGTCAGGGGTCTGTCCGGGCCTGTTCGACTCAGACAGCCGGCCACCAAAGGGTGTGGGCTGGCTGGTGAACCACCCAGAGGTGTGTCATACACTAGCCTTCATCTCAGATTCTTCGCAAAAATCCTTTGCCATCAGCATCTGCCAATCAGGGTTTCTCCAAACACAAGAAAAGCAGCAGCAACTCCAATCTGGACAACAGATGCCACAGCACAGTTGTTTGTCCTCACATGCAGATGCATTAAGTTGATTGATGAGCTTGCGATTGTGTGTATTCGAAAGGAGCATCCATCGAAAGCATGAGGATTTCTTCCAACGTGTGGTTTGTGCATAGCAGCACTCTATGGCACCCTCCAGCTGCCACATTATGGCTAGCAAGAGGTCAATATGGCAGCTTGTGATTGTGTGTATCCAAAAGGAGCATCAAAGCCTGAGATTGCATCCAATGTGTGGTTTGTGCATACCAGCACTCCATGGCACCCTCCAGCTGCCACATTATGGCTAACAAGAGGATTTGCATCAGTGGCCCACCTTGAGAGTGCTTTCAAGCCCACTTTCAACAGGTTGAAACCAAGGCACTCCTTCTCTATTGTCTTGTCAGACCAACAGTAATGTTTGGTGCGCCATTTGGGGATGTGGACATCCCTCAACTAGAGGAGAGTCAAGATAGAGATAATGATGCTCTCATGCCTTATCCGCAATAAGCCCTCTATCCCACATCATATTATCTTAAGAGAGTTTGCAGCACACCCAATGCAGGTAGATGCATTATTTCAGTTGGTTACATACATTCAAAAAGATTCATCACATGGGAGAGACAGTAGAGAGAAGAAAAAGATTATCATAACTGGCCCTGTCTTCCTCTAAGCAACTAGTTGCTAAAATCAGTTCATGGCTTTCCTTGAATGCAAAGAGCATATGTGGTCAAAATTGAATGCACTACTTTGCCTTAAAGGCATGCAAAATAATAGCACAATCTTTGAATGTATGGTGCAATGGATAGAATGAAAGGTCATACTGACCTGTATGACCTCGTCCAAAATATCCACATCCAAAATGCCCGGAATAAAGCCAGCACCAATGCCCTGAATCTTGTGAGGACCTGTAGAAACCAACCAAAGTGCAGCATGTAGGGGCTTCATGTATGATCAAAGCAATGAGAGACGGCTTCTAAAATGTCCTACTCCTGGGAGGCAAAAGAAACTCCACCTGGCTTTCCGCCTGACAGCACACTGCTTTCCGTTGGCTCTACCCCATAAATCTGTACGACACATTACACATACAACGATAGGATGAGAGAAGGTTCTCACTACAAACTTGTAAAATGCAAAAGAAACTTCTCAATCATATAGTGCTCCAACAAGCTACTTCTTTACTCACCTTGATGTTGGGATTTTGGCCCTTCAAAAAGCGGCCGACACCCGTAACTGTCCCACCTGTGCCGATACCAGACACCAAAATATCCACCTTGCCAGCTGTGTCTTTCCAGATCTCCGGCCCAGTGGTTTCAAAGTGCACCTGTTGGAAGAGATGCAATTAGGATCTATCAAAAGGCTCTAGAGGCAACAACCAGTACTGTCAGCTCAATAAGAAACCTTTGGATTTGCCGGGTTTTCGAACTGCTGGAGCATGAAAGAATCAGGGTTTTTTGCCAAAATCTCTTCAGCTTTCTGAATAGCTCCCTTCATGCCTTTGGCTGGATCTGTCAAAACCAGCTCAGCTCCAAAGGCTTTCAACAACACCCGACGCTCCATACTCATGGAAGCAGGCATTGTTAGGATCAGCTTGTAGCCTTTGGATGCTGCAATGAAAGCCAGACCTATACCCGTGTTGCCACTTGTAGGCTCGACTAGAATACTCTAACCAAAACGAAAGAAAACTATAGGTTAAAAACCACAGTTCTAGGACGACGCGTGATGAACTGATCATCAGCTTACTTTTCCAGGGGTGATAAGGCCCTTAGATTCAGCATCCTCAATCATACTCTTCCCAATCCTGCAAACACCCATTATCATGAATATGAAAAATTAATCACAAATATAAACACAATATATTTGCAGTTCTCAATAAAGACATGAACTCTGATGGGAATAATCACACACACAAGTAAAAATCTTTGGTACAAATCATGAGGCATATATATGTGGACATACTTACATATTAATATATGCATAAGACGTGTATACATTATATGTCACGTACATACCACAACATGCATACTTAGTATGCATATGATATGTAGACATAGAATGTATATGTACATACAACAACATGCATATATGTGCACATATGATATTGATATTCAAACAGATACATGCATCCACAAACAACATGTGCATGCATACATACGAGTTGAATTTTGTACAAAACTCGCAGTATAAGAGATCTTAAATAACTTAGGAGATTAAAAGCCGTAATGACTATAGGTGTTGATTAGTGAGATTGATAAAGATAAGCACCGATCTTTCACACTTGAACAGGGCTCCATGGATTCTAGCTTGCAAGCTACAAATCCAACGCATCCATCCGTTACTTTTTTGAGGTAAACCATGGGGGTCCTGCCGATGAGCTACACAAAGCACAACGAGTTTATGCAAATTAGTTGAAAAAAATGGTGCAAAGGATTGATTCGTTCAGTGCAATGGTGTTTCTCTTTGATTAAATGGTGCTAAAACAGCTGGAACCTCAATCAAGAGGTCACCAAAAAAAAAACACTAAAACAAGATAATTAAAAAATGAGGCGATTTAGAGATCATTGGGAGATGTTAAGCATGGTTAAGCGAGAATTAATGGAAAACCTGGGTCACGTCTGCAGCGATGTTGGCACCTTCCACGGCCATTGTTGAAACTGGGAGAAGGATTGGTGCTTGTTGCAGGTTAGAAGAGAGTTTAGAAATGAGGTAAGGGAATGTACGTCGGAGATGGGAAAAATAAACAAAATTATTCTCATTGGCCATATCGCAATAAATAATATTAAAAATAGGCATTATCATAGGCGGGGGCCCCACCTTCATCGTCCAAGTTCATTAGAGCTCAATGTACCTGCCCTTGCCCTATCCTAGTGCATCCACACTTGCATCAACTTTGCCCTCTTAGTGTGTTTACACACTAGGGTGGAAGCCCACGAAAAACGTTTTGCCCAACCAATCAAACCACCACAATCACCCACCCGTCTCACATTTCTTTACAGACTGTGACCACGCCCATGCACCCTCAGCCTTGATGTGTTTGCTGACTGGAGCCCAACCACCACCGTTCCAGTCCCAGGCGAATAGCCTGCCCACCACAACTCTTAGCTGCAGGATGCCTTTTCCGTGGGCATGCCTGCGGTCTGTAAAGGGTATTGTCACCCAACAAGGTGCCTGCCCACAACTCTCAACCTTTTTCATGGGCAGGCTCGTAGTCAGTAAACACCCTTAGCATCCATACTAGCACAAACTTAGGCCACAATTATAACACACACAAGCCGACAGGGACATCACCCCCTCTAGAGCCCCAAAAATCTCCCAACCCATTCACACACCACAGAGAACATGCTCGAATAAAGCTCACACAAATTTCTTTCTGTACAATTGGTTCGGTTTAAACAACCTTACTTCTAAAATTGACTTCTTGGCATGCACTCAACTTGCAAACATCCATTCATGGTTATACATTCAAGCACTACATGTGATTTTGTACATATTTATTTGTGGTCCAAGCTATTGTACTTACAAATTTGTGTACTTGATTAGCTTTTGGAGATAGAGCCTGACCATAGTCTATGGTTATAATCTTTGCTACACACACTCCACATCACCATTGTACGTTTTACCTTTCCTTACAAATCATCCTTTCTACAACCAAGGCTCTCTTTTTTAAAACATAAAATCCCATGATTGTGGAATTTCTTCCATTCCCTTTCTTCAAACCAGTTACTCGTATATACTCAAGAAATTATGGGTGTCCCTAGTGCCATGGGAAAGGCGCAGGTGCACTACCAATGTCATGGGGAATTGCTAGACCATCATTAGGAGCACACAAGAGCTCAATTAAGCAACCAATGTACCATGGCATTGCCTAGAATGCATGGTTGCGGTATGTCACTTACCTCGTGAATGCTTGGATTTCTTGATCCTTGTAGGAAGCGTCGTCGATGGAGCACACGAGAGCTTGACCTCAACATAGCGTCGCAAACAAGAGAAGCTCCACCCTCCTCGTAGTCACTCACACAGACACACACAACACAACACACATACACAAACAAGCACACTCAGGCACGCACATAGACAAGCACACTAAAGCACAAATCAAGCAAGGTAAGAAGAAGAGAGTAGAGAAGACAAGTACTAATTGCTTATAAAATAGGAGAATACAAGAGAGAATGGGGGGGTTGGATTTTTCCTTATCTCCTCGGTTTTTAGGGTTACACCATTTAGGCTAGCCAAAGCTAAAAATTAGGTCATAGGCCTCCTAGACTGCTTGCACTAGTGTAAACCTTATACTCACTAATATCCTTAATTAAGTTATCTCGTGGCATGCCTTTTATATACAAGTGGCAATCGCGCACGTAAAATAATACATTACAATTGTTTAATGTGTATTCAACCTTCCGATGCCCATGGTCAAAAGAGGTGAAAATGATGGAGTGGCTGGTGTCGACAGCTAAGAGGTCTCCAATAAGGGTTTACTTATACTCATTTTGGTACCCTTAATTAAGCTATCCCATGGCACGCCTTTCATATACAAGTGGCGATCGTACACATAAAATATGTTGTTTATTCACCTCCATAGCCATAGCATAAAGCTTTGCAAATAGACAAGAAGAACATAGAAAGCAAAATATGCACGACACAAGAGTGGGTTAAATCTCCCCCCATGCATGAGTGAGCACGCTTCCTCATGCATGTATTTATTTACTAGCAAACAGCAAGTGCTCAAAAATAGCTTGATACATTCCACTTTGGGCTAATAATATCAAAAAGTAACTTGGTCCCCAAGCTTGGCTATTTACATTAAAATTATAGCAATTTAATTAAATGAAACTATGGGCGGGTGACCATCGACGTACACCAAAATTCGACGGTCGCACACCAGCCAAAATCCATCGCACCCACGCTCCTCTGCGCACTGATATGCTCACCACAAGACACATTAAATCTTGCTTATCCGCCCATAACAATGGGCTCCATACTCTCGTGCGTAGCCAATCACGACTGTGTGGCAAATGAGCGTACCATAAATATCACCTAAAATATCAAATAATTCCACAATTCACATTTCCATAACATACTGCGAGGTTAAAAAGCAAATGTCCTTAGTTGTGTGAAATAAACAAAAGCAAGGGTGCCCAACGTCATGCTATAATGCTACCTCAGTCAGCGAATCGGCACTCAATCAACGTGCTGCCTCAGCCGACGAATCGGCACTAAACTAACGTGCTGCCTCAGTCGACGAATCGGCACTAAATGAATTAACTGCCTCAGTCGGCGAATTGGCACCAAAACATGAAGAACTATGACATTGCCTCAATCGGCGTATCGGTATCCATAAAAGAATCAATGTGAATGTGAGTGGTATGCCGAAATCCAGTGTCAGTAGTGCGGGGTAAGCGATGTTTCATAAATCCACTATAATTCCTCAATACAATGATTCTTGTATTTCACTAAGTAATGATGATACACAGTGCCAGTATGGGTGGTTGTTTGGGCATGGTCAATAATACTTTGAGATACTAGAACTTTAGAGTCATCCTCGAGGAGAGGAGGGTCATTAATAATAGGGTTAATAGGAGTGGGGCCTATAAACTATTGTGGAATGAGTTATGTATCTTCCAGTGAGTGGGAATGCCCAAGCGGAATGCATTTTCATTGATTTGTTGGATAATTATTGTTATGGGCTACCACACCTCCAAGAGGGAACTCAATGCATTCACCTAAGGGAAGAGCAATAGATCACAATTATCGTGGGGCACTTACCAATGCTTTGAACTTGAGTCCCTTGAGGCTCCAAGCTCACTTGTCAAGCTCCAAACCTCCAAACTCCACCTCCACGCTATCACCGTAGAGTCGCTCACACCATCGCATAAGGCAATCACTCTCTCTCACTCTCCCACACAAGCATGAATCATACAAGCATAGAAGAGGCACAAGTGCTAGAATGCTCTCTCTCAATCTCTCTCAAGACACAAGGAAGAGCTCTCAATAGCACAAAGGGGGATTGTGTCTTTTCATTATGAGAAAATGCTTTATATACAATTGGCCCTTATTCACACTTGGGCGCCCAAAACTTACTTAACTAAGGCCTTGGGTGGCCAATATCTCATAATGTACTACTTTTATAGTGCCTTTTCATGACACTTATTAATGTCCTCAATTAGAGGAGCATACTTGTTAATCCAAAATGGGATTAACATCCCCCCCTACCTGATGTAGGTTCTGTCCTTAGAACCTGTTTATCGAGGTCGAAAGACCTCGTCATCGAACTCATGATGATGGTAAAAGTCTCGACGTGACTGAAGCTTTTGAGGGTTCTTCTGAATGCTGAGTGTGAACACTAGAACCCTGTGTCCACCATGTCTTCGAATGTGACACGCATGTATGCAGGAAGACAACGTAAACGATGATAATACAGCATCATACCCCTGTTAGATAGGCCTTGATTCATGTTGAATTGTAGTTGTTCAGCTTCATATCCATCATAGGGCTCTTTGGGTTGATCAATCAGGACCACAAGCAATTTTAAAAATCTAACATTGGCCACGATTGCTGGGTCCGGGATACAGCACCATGCCTGTATCCAAGTGAGCATCTATTTTCTTTACTCCCGTATGTCTGTAAAGGTTGCTAGCATGAAGACTGGGAAATTATAACAGACATGCGAGTCATGCGACTACTTGGCCTCCTGAAACTCCAGTGGAGTCCATCTTCTCTTTAGTGGCATGTATAATGGGTCAACTCGTTGAGTTGGTGGCACGCATATATAGACTTGGCTGTATTTTGGAATTGTTAAGAAATCCTTTCTCCAGTCCGGCTGTATTCCAAAATCTTCTAATTTGGGATGTGTATCATCTGTGATGATAGTGGCATAGCCCTCTCATATGTGGACTGGGTGAGTTTTTCTCCACCTCTGCGAAAGCAATAACTAATTATGAAGGTAACAATTCAAATTTCCAACAGGTTGGCCAATTGTGGATTGGCTAATTTTGTCTGCCGTGCCACATTAGACCACAATGTACCCTCTCCAGCCAAAGGGAGTAGTTCTTCTAAATTTGGGGAGGTTCTCGTAGAGGGTATGGTACATAAGGCTATTTTGTCGGTGTGACCTCGGAGTAGGCCTCGGGTAAAATTCTTCGAGTTGGCTCAAATGGTGTTATTTGCATTAACACCTTGAACATCAGCTTCGGCTTTAACAGCGGATTGTCAGCTCGAATGAAGCCTTCATATTCTGCACCAAACAATGACTCCAAAATTGTATCATCATTAAAAGCTTCAATATTGTCTTAGGGAACAGTATAGCATACCTCCTCAGGTTGCTGTTGGGCAGACGGGTGAGGTGCCACTATCTCCTCGGGAGTGAGAGTAGAAGAGATGCAATCAGCCTGAGTAGGATAGGGATTAAGTAGTTTACTAGCGACATTAGAATATACGGAGTAAGTGGAGATGGAAGATGAAGATTGTGTCTCTTCCAGACCATGACTTGAGCTGGGGGGGGTGGTGGCTAGGTTTTTGAGATTTTATAAACTCTTGAAGGTCAGGGATATCTTCCAGGATTTATGTTAGGATATTCAATATGGGTGGCATCAAGAGTGTAAAGTACACTGGTTAACATGGATTCTAAGTGTTTATAGATATTAGAGTATAGTTTCAGAATTCCAAAAGGGTGATATAAAGAAGACTCACATAAGTTTAAATGCTAGTGAGTATTGTTACAGACTTCGAGCCACCCATGGCTTATAATCCATTGATAAATTTGTGCTACCACCTCGTAGTTGGCCAGTGTCTCGGAAATATCATCTAGAACAAACAGGTCTAATTTGTCAACACTGTTGTCTAGAATTTCAGAGTTTTGTAGTACTTGACACCAACTACGAAGGTTTAACACAATAGGATGTAATGGATAAAAGTAGATGTCCTATGGATTAGTTAATACTATATCTCCCCGCAAAATTCTCATTATAATAGTGGGGTTAGCGTCACGCTTAGTATTCTGCTTAATGAGGGTTAGTTCACCTAGGCCTAGGTCCTCAGGACAGATTTATATCGTATTGAAGTAAGGAGAGGGGTAGTGTAGACAAAAATAGAGTAAGAGTTTGAGGAGGGGCCCGAGGGGTTACTGGCAACACTGACCTATCTTCGAGGCTCGCTCACGGAGTAGGTGCATGCCATCTGTAGGCTCTTGCCATTAACTTCGGTCCTATATTGCCAATTGGTGTTCCAACTCTTGTAGATGGGAGTCATTGGTGTTGAGGAGGTTCGATATGGTGGTTTCGTGGACCATCCTTGCAGCATCCAACTCCTCGAAGCACTGTGTTACTTCCTCTTGGGCACGTCTAGTACGATAGCCTCTCTTTCTTGAGCTTTTGTGATTCTCTGAAGTCTTTTAACAGCCAACCTTTGACTGTCTTGTAACTGTTGGGTGACTTGTGCCATTGCCTCTTGGTGTGCTATCACCATTCTTTGCATCTCAACTTGATTGGCACTAATGGCATCATTAAGGGCTCTCACTTTCTCTACATGTGCCTTGTTTGTTTGTTCTCTTTCTTGCCCTGCTTTCTGCTTCCTTCAGACTTGAGGATAACTGCTGAATCTGGCTTTGCAGCTCTTCTTCTTTGGCCATGGACATGAGGATAACTGCTTTCTGCTTCCTCAGACTTGAGGATAACTGCTGAATCTGGCTTTGCAGCTCTTCTTCTTTGGCCATGGACATGTGCTGTGAGTTCTTGACTTCTTTGGCCATGGACATGTGTTGGAGTTCTTGTACTTGCTGGTGGGCAGGAATAGTTGTGAGCTCGTGGTTGTGGGTGAACTCCTTCTAGAGTTGCTCCTTAGCCTGTTCCAGCTTCTTGTACTTGCTGGGTAGGAATAGTTGTGAGCTCGTGGTTGTGGGTGACCTCCTTCTAGAGTTGCTCCTTAGCCTGTTCCAGCTTTGCCTTAAGATATGTATTCTCTTTAATTTGTTGACCTCCTTATGGGTGACCTCCTTAGCCTGTTCTAGCTTTGCCTTAAGATATGTATTCTCTTTAATTTGTTGAGTTTGGCTTAGAACCAAATTATTGCTTTCTAGTGATTTATACCTGGCCTCTTCCTCCTCATCAGTGGTGGTGAAATTCAAACTCTTCATAAGATGACATCTCGATGCGTGGCCTCTGTTGTTGTCAAGTGTTCCTTTAAGGTATGTACTTGTGTGTTTGACTCTTGAACTTGCTTCCAAAGTGTAGCTTTACGATCATGCAACATGTGTGTAGTGAGGAGATGGTAGCGCCATACCCTTTTCTCCTGCTCCCACATAGTGGTGCACTTGTGCTTGTGGCCCCTTCCAGTCCAGCATGCGGTAGGTTTAATAGTCCATCCAAACCTTCCATAGTTTCCTACATGAACTGTTTATAATCAATATTCTGTAGGAATGACAGTTGGGGTAGTCTTTCTTCATCCTCCAGACCCCTTCTTTTGCTTGGACTAGATGTATCTTCACTCCTTGGTCTTTTACATGTATCAAGTGGTGCTATTGGATCTTGCACTAGGGTTGATGTTGCTATCTCAAGTTCTTGTGATTCTTCAGCTGCGGGCATTGGGATTGATGTTGTTGTCTCTGGCTCCATCTCTGCAGGTGTGTCTGCCATGGTAGAATCCTTGAGCGGGGATAGGTTTGTGAATATAAGCTGTGTTGGGCTTTGAGGAGGAGTAATCTGTTGCGGTTGTTCTTGAGTGGCCTAACTGACAATGGCTTCCTGCAGTGTCGGTACTTCCTGGTATGATCCAATCTTTGGTGCCAGCTCAGCCTCTATCCTTTGTGATTCTTGAACCACGGCAGGAATGATGCCCCTCATCTTCCTTTCTATTTTCTTCTTCCTTTTATTGTCTCCTTCATTATGGCTTGTGTTTCTATTAGGACAGCTTGGCCCTCTTGCATCTCTGCAGCTGTCAGCGTTGGTTGCTCTAGCAGTAGTGCTAATTACATTTGCTCTGCTGGTTCAGGTTCTAGAAGAGTCCTCTTTGCCACATAGTTTAGGACCCATGTCAGCAGGTAGGGATTGCATATCTTGGACTGATGGGCCTTATGGTAGTTTTCCATCTCCCGATGTATGTAGTGTGCTCAGTCCTCTTTGCCACATAGTTTAGGACCCGTGTCAGCAGCAAGCAGGGATTGCATATCTTGGACTGATGGGCCTTATGGTAGTTTTCCATCTCCCGATGTATGTAGTGCGCTCAGTCTTCTTCCTTCTCTTCATGGACTTTTGCAATTTTGTTTAGTGGGACCCTGTTGTAGTGGTCCATTGGCTTCACCTGCATGATCAACGACATTGCTCTGCATGCCTTCTCTGTGGCCTCATCTTGGATATTCTCATATTCTGCCCCATTGGAGTTATATGATCTCTTCTTCAGCATAGCATCCAAGGGCATCTTGTCAAAGGCATGGGCATGTACCTTGACTGGTGGTGGGAGCTGCAAAGCTTCACGGATTAGATCTTCCATGATCAGGATCTGCTTTGTTGTGCCATCGGCCTTCGTGATTGTGCCCCGCGTTGGTAGCTTTGTCATAAGTCTTAATGTACTGAGCACAAAGCTCAGTGTCAATGTTCTTGGGAAGAATCTGTGCCATGCTACCTAGGCCCACTTTCTCCAGCTTTTCTTTTACTTCTGCCTCTTCCAGGATTTGGAGGCACTCCTTGCTATGATACTGCAGTGCCATCTTTCCATGGGCCGTATGGATCTCCTTGCTGATGATGGTCCCATGGAAGGCTTGGGCATATGGGCCCAAGTAGTTCGTCTTTGGTCCCCACGTTGGTTTCTTCTTCTGACTCACCGAGGAGACTGTAGCGCTGGTTTGGGTTACTGCTACGGGGGGTCTCTACGGCTTCGAGGTTTGAGGTCGACGTCTGTACATGGAAAGAAAATCAATCTCTAGACTGGTGGGGTAGGTACCATTCCTTTTCTTTTTCATTTTTTTTATTTTTAAATGGTAAGATGGTTAATCGAGATGAGAAGTGTGTTAGTGGTAGGAGCAATAAACAAGGTGTGTTAATTGAACAGGTTAATAATGTAGCGTGAAGGTGCACGCTTTTGCGATGAAAACCAAGGTGACACCTTGGCACTTCTGGGTAGGTGTTGTTGCAGGCATTTTAGCTCCTTGTGGGAGTGTTTGATTCTTCCTTCCACCCAATTGAACAATGTTATTGCTGGGTCCTGTGGTTGGGGGCTTTTATACATGTCCCTTTGCTGGACTTCTTTGTTTCTTCTTTTAGGGTCCTTGTCCAGCTCCTTGATTGAAGTGGTTATTGATATTGCTTTGGCAACACTCAACCCATCTTGTTGAGTTGTCTTCTTTCTCCATACTAGTGTTTGTACAGTTTGAGCATTGGTTTTAGTTGGGAGTGGTGCTGCATGCTTTTACTACCTTTTCCTTTGTATTCAGAGTAGTTTGATAGCGGCCACTAGGTGGGGTTTGGGCACCCACACTACCGTATTGCTTTGGTAGTATCCTTGTGCCAGTAGTAAATCCTTTTGGACCCATTGCTTATTACGAATGCCTTTGTGGGGTGTTGGTTTGTCTGGAGTATTGCCAACCTGCTTTATAAAGACCATTTTTTATTTTTGGCCCCTTTTTGAATCCTTCTTATTGTTTCCGTATTAACCTCCTTCTCCTCCTTGTGGGGCTGGTTTCTGAGTTGAACCTTGGGCACTCATTGTTGTGTACCCTGTGACTTTGGATATTGTTTGTGTAGGGTTTGTGGAATTGATGCTTTTTTTGCTTCACGAGTTGATGTCACGGTGCTTGGTGTTGTTATCTCCTCAATCATGTCCTGTTTTCCTGTGTTTGTCAGGCTCTATAAGGGTATGGACATGACATTGTCACCCCCGCTTAGTAGTGTTGTCCTCTTCTCCCATTGGATATTACATTTGCTGGCACAAATCCAGGATCGTCCTAGGATTGTTTCCTCTTCCATGGAACCTGCAGGCATGACAAACACCTTTCCAAACAAGGAATTATTTCTAATGAAAATGTTAACACTTAAAAATCCCTTAGCTTTCGTAGTTATCAAGTGCACACTGCGTACTTGTGCATTGGTGGGTTCAAGGTGCGGTCTATCTAAGGCTACACATGTCTCATATGAGATCAGGTTATGACTTGATCCCGTATTTATTAGTGCAATGCTCGTTGCATGGCATTTAGCCATAGAGAGTTCCACCCTCAGTCGTGCTGGCTTAATGTTCAGTTCCTCTTCATCTAGGAGAGTCAAGGAAGCCATGTTCACGTGTAACATTCTCTTATGGAGTAATTGTCTAGCTTTGGCCTCCCTTGCCTTAGCCTTTTCTTGAGCTTGCTGGATTTTTCCTTAGAGCTGTTTTTGTTGTTTTAAGAGATGTTCTTGCAAGAGCATCTCTTGGGTCAGTGGTCCAAAATATTTTTTGAGTTTGCTTTCATTGACGTAACCCTCCATCTGTACGCCGTCAATTGTCTCAATTCTAACCGACACCTGAGGTGTGATCTCAGACACTAGGAAGAGTCCTAGGCCTTTGTATTTGAGTTTCTTTTTCCTGGTGCTTCCTACACCATACATGAGGACAAGGTCCCCCGTTTCCAGTTCTTTTTGTTTCAAGTTTTGGTCGAACCAATGCTTTTTGCATAGTTTCTCGACCATGAGTCCATGCGATGTAGTTAGTTAGGTCTTATCAAGCCTTTCTAAATCGATTAGCCTTTCAGTTAATGCATTCTCCATCAGATGTTCTTGCTAGGTATTCCATAGGCATTACTGTCTCAACACCATAAGCTAGATGGAAGGGAGTGTATCTCGTCACTACCTTATATGATGTTTGGTATGCCCATAGAGCCGCTGTCAGTTTATGCTCCTAGTCCGTTCGACTTGCTTCCAAGGTTTTTGTAAAGATAGTACACAAAATTTTGTTTGTATTCTCTACTTGACCATTAGCCTGTGGATAATAAGGTGATGATTTTCGATGGACTACTAAGAATCCAGCAAGTAAATGATCAATCACCTCATTAATAAAATGCGAGCCACGATCACTAACTAATTCTAATGGGCAACCGAATCTTGAGATAATTTGCTCCTATAAGAATTTTGTTGTTGTTCGTGCATCAGCTTGCTTTCGAGGCTCTGGCTTTTCCCCATTTGGTGAAATAGTCCGTGGCCATGATCACATATCAGGCTTGTGATGGATGTGCCACTGGACTAATAGGTCCAACAAAATCTACCCCCCATTTTTCAAAGGGTTGTCTTACAATCATAGGGGTGTGCGGCATCTTGTCCCTTTGTTGTGGAATAGCAAATTGCTGACATTCTTTGCACCTTTTGACAAATTCTATGGCATCTCCGAAAACAACGTAGGCCACCATAATCCTGCTTGAAGTACCTTCGAGCCGTGATCTCCCTTCTGGCAAAATGCCCTCCTGCTATCCTTGAATGAGCTTCATCTAATATCGTGGACGAACTCATCTTCTCTCACACATCTTCTTAGGACATTGTCTCTACCTAGCTTATATAGTTCTCCCGCAATTAATTGATAAGGTGCAGGAAGCTTGATAAGTCGCTGCATTTGATCTTTGTTCAATGGTGTTTCTTTACGAAAAACCATAAGCTAGATAATCAGATATCTCCTCGCTCCATTCGGGTTCCATGTCCAGTTTGAACAAACAAGCATCCGAGAGGTCATCATCAAAACTAGTTGGCTGGTTTCCCATTTGGAATTCTTGACATATGATCGGCTAACACATGATGTGTCCCTTTCCTTATCGTAACTGTAAATTCAAATTCCAATAGTAATAGCAACTAACGTGTGATTCTTCTTGTTGTGTAAGGCTTATTCACTAAGTATAATAAGGCTTAATGGTCCACGAAGAATACGAATTTGTTAGCTAATAGTTAGGTCATGTCGATTCTTCTTGATAGCATAAACCATGGCCAATCCTTCTCTCTCTGTGGTGGTGTAATTCACCTCTACATCATTTAATTGACAACTAGCAAAGCAGACTGGATAGTCCAATTTGAACTCACTAGGATGGGCTAGTACGCATCCAATAGCAAAGTTTGATACATCAATATGCACATGAAATATGAGGTCCCAATTGGTGGGTCGTAGAATTGGCGCGCTAGCCAATGCCTGCTTCAATCGATCATATGCTTTTCTTGCGTTCCTCAGTCCATTCAAAGACAATGAATAGCTTGTACAATGGCCTAGCGATTTTAGCATATAAAATTATAAAACGGCGGTAATACCTAACGTGGCCCATAAATCTTTGCACACCTTTGTAATTAGTGGGTGGGTGGCAGCTCCAATATCAACTTGACCTTGCTATCATCCGTGGATATACCGTTCTTTGAGACAATGTGTCCCAACATAATATTTGACCCAAAATTGGCACTTTAAAGGGTTTAGGGATATACAATATAATCGACATCACTCGAACACCTTCCTTAAGGAAACCAGATGGTCCGCCCATTGAGAGTGTGCTCACAGATCAATGAATACCTCCAACCACTTTCGCAAAGTAGTCTTTGAAGGCTATGTACATTAATCGTTAGAATGTTGCTAGGGCATTGGTGAGACCGAAGAGCATGACTTTGTATACAAATGTCCCCCACATTGTATTGAAAGCTATCTTATGCTAGTCTTTTGGTGCTATTGACACCTGATTGTAGCCTAAAAATCCATCCAAGAAGCTGTAAGCTTCTTCACCAGCCACTCTCTCCAAAACATGTTCTGTATAGGGCAATGGATAATGGTATTTCCTAGTAGTTACGTTGACCTTTTTAAGATGGACACATACCCTAAGTTTCCCATTCTTTTTTGGAATTACGATTGGTGACAACCAATCCGTGTGTTCTATCTCATAGATGAAATCCGCAGCAATGAGTTTATCTATTTCCTCCTTTACAATTGCCGCGTGTACTTAAGATTCATTTGGTATGGCTTTTGCCTAGTTGGTCTTGATCCTTCCATGATTGGAATCATATGCTGCACTACCTTAGGGTGGTACACCCTTCATCTCCTTGTAATTCCAGGAGAAACATTCCTTAATTTCCTTAAGAAGGGCAACGAGCTCATCTTTCAGCTGAAGTCAAGTCCTTAGCAATATATACAGGCCTGGCTTCCTCCCCTAGTCCCGCCATATCAACTTCCTTGACTTCCGTCGAGCCATCATATGATGTGGACAACCCATCCTCCTTAACCCTTTTTGCCGTCAGTCAGACCACTTTCCATTCGTCTCAACAGTGTAGGTTTTGAAGTGGTCTGCTGAGAGCAAGTCTGGTTTATCGTCATTCTCACTTTTTGTTTTAGCCATGACTTTTCTAGCCTCACGCTTAGCTTTTGTCAAAGCTTTGTTCCGTTTTCGACGCTCAACTTTCATAAGCTTAGGTGTTTCTGGCTCTTGAAGGGTGACTTTCTCCTTATGTTTTCCCTCCAGTGATATCTTACTTAATTCCTCACCCCAATCCTTAGAAAACTCATCATGAATATTATGTCATATGAGTCAGATTGGCGCAGGAAGTCTATTACCACAAATGTATGATGGTAGAGAAATGTAAAGAGTTTGAGTTTCACATTCTCCAAAAGTCCGAAGGGTCTTGAAGATGTTCCGTCTGCCATTTTAACGACTAGATCTGCTCTTTTTAGATCGGGTTTTCTCCAGTTTTCCTAGTAATGTTTTGTGATGATGCTAACCCCCGCCCCACCATCCAGGATAGCTAGTGCTGCCTACCCGCCATGATGTATAATGGTAGAGAAATGTAAAGAGTTTGAGTTTCACATTCTCCAAAAGTCCAAAGGGTCTTGAAGATGTTCCGTCTGCCATTTTAACGACTAGATCTGCTCTTTTTAGATCGGGTTTTCCCAAGTTTTACTAGCAATGTTTTGTGATGATGCTAACCCCGCCCCACCATCCAGGATAGCCAGTGCCCGCCATGATGAATCGGGATTGTAGCATTTGTGTCGTCACTTTTATAATAACGTCCCAATTGATTAACTGGTATCTTGATGACTCAGGTTTCCCTTGAGTGTTTTAGGGTTCTTTCTGCTAGAGGTGGTAGAACCTCCTCTATAGTGTCGGCTGGCCTTAGTCCGCCTTCTATCCATTCTTTTATGTCTGTCCATATAAGGTTGGTGAACTACGTAGCAGTTGCCCCAATGGAATTTGCACAAGCATGGACAGTACAGTCCTCGTCTCCTCGTCGCTTGCGAGACTTCCTATGTCCAGGTTCTCTAGAGATTGAGGGTTCTCCCTTTGCCTCTATACACCTTTGCAGAATTAAAAGTTCCATGTCCTGAAGGAACGTAGGATGATTGATCATCTGCTCGATGTCCTTTTTGGTGTATAGACGGTCCTCTACTTCACCCACTGCTCTTGCTAGATTATCCTCTTCTTTTAGGGTTACAAACCCTTCCTCAACTCTGGGCTCTTCATTTATGGGTTCTAAGGTAGGCATTTCTCCCTCACTTTCTCCCATAACTAATAACGGCTCCTTACCCCGTGATTGGAGTAAGTTTAAACCTCCCATCTCCTTTTGTTCAGCTCTCGCCCTTGGAGTATCAAGCTCTTGTTTCCTTAAGCTCAACTCTCGTAGTTGTCGTTCCATCTCGATCCATTTTAGATCTAACTCTACTTCCTTCGAGGTTGGGAAGAATACTTGACTCGTCCTGGCTACACTTTCCATGTCATGTCTCTCATTCGGGGGGTGCCGGTGTTTGACTGCCTTGAATTTGACGTTTGGATAGGTACCTCTTGCCTTGGACCAAGTCCAGCGCTGGTTGACGGACCCATGCCCCACAGATTGCCCTTCTTTGTCATGAATGGTTTGGAGACCAAAAAATCCACGGGCGATATTAATGATACCATTGGATCTAGTTGGGGAGGGTGGTTTCTCCTCTTCCCCAAACCCAGAGTACCTCAGCCCTTCTTTCATGGATTATTCACTACTAGTTTCAATGGTGGTCAGATCCCTTAAGACACTCAAGTGAGTGCTTATTGAGTGGCCTAAACCCACACTTTTTTGATAAGAAGATCTTGGGTGATTTGATGCACTATTGTCACGTATAAGATTATCTCCGATGAGCTTTCCAGACCTTAAGTGCATGTATGTATGATTTGATAAGCTCCTTTGCTGTCCCAATTAAGTTTTGATCAGATTCTCTCGACTTGTTTCTAGGCCTTGAGTTGCAGAGAGAACAGTTCACGACGTGAAGTGTAAGAAAACAGTTCACGTCGTGATCGATTTTCTGCACTTTCAATTATTTAAAATTTTTTACTCTTGGGATCAGAGTTCCACGTTATCTTGCTATGGGTGTCAATCTTTTCAAGACCTCCTTAGCCTTCACGTGACTATATGAGTTGGATTTGATTAAGGCATGAGATTGCAGAAAAAGTTTACGCCGTGAAGAGATAAGGGTTCACGTCGTGAACAAAAAATGGTTCACGCTCTGAAGGTTAGTAATAAATGGTTCACATCGTGAACGATGTGGTTTACGCCATGAAGAGTTCTAGAATAGTTCACGTCGTGAAGAGTTCTGGAATAGTTCGCGTCGTGAACAATTTTCAGTACATTCACGATTCTTGAACTCGTGGTGTTAGAGGTGTCAGGATAAGGCTACCTATTTTTGGCAAGGTAATCCCGTGAATTGCGGCGTTGATGTCGAGAGTGGTTCACGGCATGAAGTTGCAGAAAATAGTTCACAACGTGTTCATTTTCCTACAATTTCATGTGGGGACTTCCCGTGTCGACTAATGTGATTTTGGGTGTAAAATACTTATCCAACAGTTTCCAAAATGATTGTGCCATGTCTAAGGAGTGGAATACAAGTTCAAGGCACACAGTCAATGGCTCCTTATTTTTTCAATTTTTGTGAATTTTTGAAAAGAAGAAAAATAGAACACCAACCTGCTCATTCACATTGATGATTCCAATGATGCAAATATTAAAAATAACTTTTAAAAAATAGTGAAGCTCTATTCTAAGACCACTCCACCACACACATACACAATAAACACAACCAATTTCTCATGACTTTTTACTTTCACACAAATCTTATCCATTCATTTCCTACACAATGCATTACCAGAATGCAAAGGCAATCATGAATCTTATGCAATGGGAGCTGAAACTCCAAGAGGAAGAAAGAAACAAAGGTGTTTCCTCAGCAGCGGTGCCAAAAGTGTTATGGGATACCACACCTCCAAGAGGGAACTCAATGCATTCACCTAAGGGAAGAGCAATAGATCACAATTGTCGTGGGGCACTTACCAATGCTTCAAACTTGAGTCCCTTGAGGACTCCAAGCTCACTTGTCAAGCTCCAAACCTCCACGCTCTCACTGTAGAGTTGCTCACACCGTCACATAAGGCAATCACTCTCTCTCACTCTCCCACACAAGCATGAATCATACAAGCATAGAAGAGGCACAAATGCTAGAATGCTCTCTCTCAAGACACAAGGAAGAGCTCTTAATAGCACAAAGGGAGATTGTGTTTTTTCATTATGAGAAAATGCCTTATATACAATTGGCCCTTATTTACACTTGGGCGCCCAAAACTTACTTAACGAAGGCCTTGGGTGGCCAATATCTCATAATGTAAAACTTTTATAGTGCCTTTTCATGACACTTATTAATGTCCTCAATTGGAAGATCATACTTGTTAATCCAAAATGGGATCAACAATTATGAATGGTCCATAAAATCTAGGAGCCAACTTGATCTTAGGATGCTAGCAATATTCTTTAAGCGTCTTTTCTCTATGCGAAGCCAAACTAGATCATTTTCTTTGAATGTCATTGGTTGTCGTTTCTTGTTGGCTTGAGCGGTGTATTTCAGTTGTGCTCGCTTAATAGATTCAGTGACTTCAGCTAGAATAGTAGCATGGTCATGAGCTAAAGTGTCAGCAGCGCAGCTGGAACATCACTAGTTATGGTAGAGACAGGAATAGGAAGTTTCTTGCCATAGACAATTTCAAAGGGAGCTCGACCGGTAGCCGAATGGGGGGTATTGTAAGCAAATTGAAGTAGAGGCAAATGTTGATCCCAATTGGAGGGTTGGTCAATAGTGCAGGTTCTAAGAAGATCCATAATAGTGTTGTTAGTAGCTTTAGTCTGGCCATTGCTTTCTGGATGAAAAGCGGATGTAAAGTCCATTTTAGAACCTAAATTCTTGAATAAAGCAACCTAAAAATGATTGCAAAAGCGGCCATCTCGGTCAGATAGAATGACTTCGGAAAAGCCATGCTGAGGAAAGATAGTCTTAATGAATAGCTTAGCAGCTTGAGGGGTAGACAGGGTCTTCTTGCAAGGTACAAAGTATGCTTGCTTGCTAAATCTGTGAACTATGTTCCATATCATGTCATTATGAGAGGATGTAGTCGGCAAACCAGTAATAAAGTCCATTGAAATCTCTTCCCATGGACCTTTGGGAATAGGTAGAGGCATTAAAAGACCAAAAGATTTAGCATTATGGTGTTTAATTCTTTAACAAACAATATATTTAGACACAAATTTTACAATGTCATGTTTCATGTTAGGCCAAAAGAAATATTATTTACATGCAGCTAATGTGGATTGAAATTCTCCATGTCCCATATATGCAAGAGCATGCATCTCAGTTATGGCTAGTTCTCTAAATGGTACAATGATGCAAAGTATCTTTTGAAAGAAAAAAAATCCATTTGTATAAGTAATCATTTAGTTGCAAAGAATTGTTAGCATGTATGGCATTCCATGTAGGTGGAAAATCAGAATCATCAGCATATGAGTCAATCATGGCATCAAAAGATTGCACTTAAATAGCAAATACATTATTCAAATAAGCATGTTTAAGCTCATCAACTGAATTAGAATTGCAAACATAATTTTGGTTATCATCAAGAGATTTGCGACTTAGAGCATCTGTAACTACATTATGCGGCCTGGTTGATATTAGATCATAGGGTGAAAATGTTGGATAAAAGAATCCCATTGGATGTGGCGATTTGATATTAAAGATTGGCTTAACAAGTGATACCTGTTGATCCGTCTTTATTAGTACCTCAAATCCCATGAGATAATGCTTCCATATTTTGTGGGCATGGACAACACCCAAAAGTTCCTTGTCATAGGTACTATACTTGGCTTCATTGGGTCTGAGCTTGCAGCTCTCATAAGCTATGGGATGGTCATCTTGCATGAGGACTGCGCCTATGCCAGATCCACTAGTATCTGTGTGACAACTAAAAAGAAAGGATGATCAAAGTCTAGAAGTTGTAGGACAGGTGTGTATGGGTCAATAAGTACTTCAAAGTTTCGACGTTGACTATCACCCCATCTAAAAACTATCTTCTTGCAAAGCAAAATTGTCAATGGGAGAGCAATGAGCGAGAAATTCTTGACGAACTTGCGCGGTAAAAACCTACTAGACCTAGAAAAGATCTAACTTCATGGGTGTTTTTAGGAGTAGGCCAGTCTTGAATGGTCTGGACTTTCTTAGGGTCTACTCGAATACCATCGGCCGATACAATATGGCCTAGATATTCCATCTTAGTTTGAAAGAAAAAACATAAGTCAGGGTTACCATATAAGTGATTTTTCCATAACAAATCAAAGACAATACTTAAGTGATCCTTGTGTTCTTCTTTAGAGTGACTGTAAACAAGAATATCATCAAAGAAAACAATTACAAAGTTTTGATAATCTATAAAAATGTTGTTCATCATGCGTGCAAATGTTGCAAAAGCATTAGTGAGACCGAAGGGCATGACAACGAACTTATAATGTCCTAATTGTGTATAGAAAGCAGTCTTGAAGATATTAGTAGGATCCATATGGACTTGATGATACCTAGATTTTAAGTCAATTTTACTAAATACACTTGCACCTTTCAATTTATCTAATAGGTCATCAATTCTAGGGATTAGGTAGCGATTCTTAACAGACACTTTATTTAGTGCTCTATAGTCTATGCACATCCTAAAAGTTTTATTCTTTTTTTGCACAAGCAATATAGACGCACCAAACGAGGAGCTACTAGGGCGAATGAGACCTTTGTCAAAAGCAATTCAACTACTTGACGTTGCACTTTTTGTTTGTGCAAAGGGTCGTGTCTATATGGTGCTTTGTGAGGTGGTTGAATTCCTGGAAGAAGTTCTACCTTATGGTCTAAGTCACCACGAGAAGGGGGTAGATGGGGAGGATTAATCTTGTGTCCCATACCACAAGACTAATTCATAGTGAAAAATTCATAAAGTATAGTTCAAGATGAAAGGGCCAGCTCCTCCAAGAAGTTATACTTTTGATGCATAAGAACTTCCTTGAAATTTGCAAAAAGTCTTAAATAAATTTATTGTAAAGATAAACAAATGAATATGCTACCCTAAGAGTCAGAGTAGTCGTCGTCGTGATAGTCTTGTTCTTCATCATCATTGAGTCCAAGTGAATTATCAAATAAAATTTGATGACGTAAAAATAAAATCCAAAAGTAAGAGAGTCTTACCGTGATGTATTGTTGGCTACAAAATCAAAAGGTTAAGAGAAATAGATAATTTAAAACAATTTGTGAATAACTGAAAATGTAATTATTCGGTAAGGATGAGGACTTATCGTGTGTAAGTTGAGACAATAATTGTCAAAAACTCAACATGGCTCCATGGTAGAGATCATTGGTATAACTTGCACATCATACTTACACCACATGTACGAACTCAAGTCTATCAATTAGTAAAGTGAAATTATCATACGGCCTACAATAACATTAGCCTTGAGTTAGGAATTCGAAAATTTTCCCCAGATGAGAGTCCTTGTAGAGTTGAGGAGACATTTAAAACCAGGGAATCCAATGATGGGTCAAGATTGAAATAATAATCGCTTTTTTTTTCCTCCTCTTCTCTTTCTTCTCTTCTCCTCCTCTTCTTCTTTTCTTCCTTCTCTCTCCTCTTGTCCTGCAGCTCGCCACAAGCTACCACGCATCCCACGTGACGTTTCTTTGAAGTTGACACAAGGGTATAAGGGGAGGAAACAAAACGGCTTAGTCCTTGTCTCTTAGGAGACATATACATTGGGGCTGTTGATCGCGCCTTCTTTCACTACTACCGGCAGTTGGGCTGGTCCGTTCGCTGCTTTATCTTGTGCGTGCCTATTGCCAATCGGTTGGATTGCTTCCATAGATGGGTTGTTGGTCTGCATTGTTGCGCACAGTCAGAGATCCAAAGTGTTCGTCTGTGTACGTCTGACTCTCTGGCATGTGTCTATGTCTCTTGTTAGGACATGCACCCGCGCGGCTATTATTGGCATAATGGTTCCTTGCATTTTGTGCATGTGCTGCTACTCTCTGCACCTAAACACACATCACATGCAGTCCTGAGGCGTCTGAGTGCCCCAAACACAAAACTTTTTGGTGGAGCGTACACTGGTTTTGATACCAATGATGTTTATTCACCTCTATAGACATAGCATAAAGCTTTGCAAATAGACAAGAACATAAAAAGTAAAATATGCACAACTGTTATGGCTCACCCCACATCCAAAAAGAGCTTACCTGGTGAGCCGCAACTGTTATGTGAGGATCTTTCCAATGGCCGAGCTTGTAACCCTCGAGTTCTCCAAGCTCTACAACTCCTTGAGAAGCAATTCCACCGTGTCTCGCGAGCGTTGTTACACCATCGCGTTGCACTACGGATCCTAATCCCTCCTCTCACCTCACTTCACTCACACACACTCACTAGCATGCATTAGGGAGAGAGATTAGCAAGAGCAAGATTCAATTGCACAATGGGAGAGTGTTGTATTATGAGAGAAATTCACTTATATACATGGCCATAAGTGTTCACACTCACTTAAACTGTGGGCCGACCGGGCACTTTAGGTTCATATAAGAGGCCTAATGCTATTAGAATGACTACTCTCACAATATATCCATGAAGTACATCACTTAGGACTTCATCCTATCGTGCTACCACACGTTGTTGAAGCGAGAATTGCCATAAATACTCCATCACACTATTACGGGCACCCGTCCAAGTTGTAGCTTTGGACACTATTGCTTGATATCTTGAATGTATTATATGACCCTTTGGTGTATCTATCATAACTCCTTGATGTAAGATAATGGCGGTAGCTCTTGCTAATCCTAGAATTGGATTAACATTCCCCCGTCACTGTGTTTTTGGCAATAATCGGCAAGGTTACATGTGATTTTTGTTAGTGTGGGGACACTAAGAGATGTTAATAATGGGAGAGAAGAGAGAGAAGGATCTGGAGGAACGTAGACGTAATCATCAGAACGAGATGGTGATTCTCAGTTCCTCATTTGATTCATTGAAGCGACATTCATCATTTTAAGTAATTGGCTTGTGAGTGATGATGTCCCTTTGTGTGGCAGGATTGTTGTCAAATGTTGTTGAGTAGGACTTGATCATGTCTTCTTCTGTCCATGTTATTTTTATGTTTTTATGTATATTTAAGTGCTCTTAGAAGCATATTTACATGAAGTACAAGAATTGAGTCATATAGACTCTTATTGAACTGCTCTCTGTTGAAGTAGTCACTTGTTGGTGAGGATTGAAAGAATTGAGTCATATAGACTCTTATTGAACTGCTCTCTGTTGAAGTAGTCACTTGTTGGTGAGGATTGAAAGAATTACATCGACTTGCGAGGCTAATATAGAGATCTTCACTAAGGATTGAAGATCATTGATTTGTGATGAAGATGGTGGCATCGTTTGGAGAGGTTTATAATTTGAAGGAAAATTCCAGGCAATGGGTTAACCATTGACCAGGCTTCCGCCCACTCACCATGGCCCCCCATCCAGAGATGTACCTGGAACTTATCGATGGTGAGGTTTTGGTGCAAATGTTCTCCAGTGCATGAGTATGGATACGTACTCATGGAGAAGCTGCTACATTAATTTAGCTTTTAAAAAAATAGTAAGCAATAAGCTTAATAAATATATAGTGGCTATTTGTGTGATATGGCTTAATCCATGATGAGTCTTAAATGTGTCTTGAATTTGTTTTGCTGAAATGATGTTGAGGCAGTAGGGAAGACTAATGATTGTTTGCTTGAACATACAAGCTCTTGTGTTGGTGCTGGATGCACGAGTGGTTGAGTGATTTGCTTGCTGTTGCTTGGGCTTCCATTTTTGTTAGACTATAGGTGAAGTTGTTGGGGTTGTAGTCGGTAGTGAGGTTTTCTTCACATTGTTTGATTTTGGCAACCAGAGGCTTTCTTTGTGCAAGCTTAGGGGACTTTGTGATGCGCTTGAGGACCCAAGCTTTGGTATGTCTTTGGTAGTACCCTTGTGCTTGCAGGAGTGTTTTTGGTACCCACACTTGTTGCATTGGTGGAGTTCTTTGAGGAACTCGCATAGGCTTTTGTGGACGCTGTTGTGGATTACTTTTCTTCTTCCTTGGCTTTTGAGTGCTATGTTGAGGAAGAGGTTTTGACTGTCGAGGCACCCAAATTTGATTGGCACCTTCATAGTAGCCTTGAGCTACAAGTAACTGCTTCTCCACCCACATTTTGATACTATTAAGATATCTTGATTGTGGTTGTCATGGTGGAGTTTTCTTTTGGGGTGATGTGGAAGGTTTGGGGCCCTCCTTGACTTTTGTTGGCGGCACTGAGGCTGCAGGGTTGAGACTCATGGGCATTGTTAATGATGAGGTTAGAGTCTCTTGTTGAGTGGCTGTCGATGTGACGAGGCCTTTGAGCATGTGGTTGTCTCCTTTGATGAGGTTTGTCGATGAAGATGCATAGGATCCAGGGCCTTTCCTTTGGGTTCCCCATTAGAGATAGATGGTTTGGTTGTAGGAATTGCTTCAAGAATAGATGCCAATTGTGAGGTCTTGGCATCGAACTTCGTAGGCTAGGATGGGATTGAAGGAGTAGAGGCTTTATCAGAGTCGGTCATTTGACGCAAATGGTAGGTCATGGTGTACAGGGACTTTTGTGGAAGAGGCTTGTATCTTTTTGCGTTCAGTATCATAGATATCCATTAAAGTTGGATCCTCTTCCTCGTAGTATGGTATTTTCAACTTTTTGTCGTTGACCATCATGATGACTTGTTAAAACCCTAAGATCTCTCTAGATAATTGTTATGCATAAACATGCATAAATCAGGCATAAACTCAACCACCCAACCACCCCCGAGCCCAAGGGATGCACACATGAATAATAAATGAAATACATCATACCTCTATCTTGATGTCCCATACCATCAAGAGGTATAACACCATCCAATAGCATGTAGCTAAAGTGTGAAATGGTAGATGAGTAGATATGAACCTCTACACAAGAGAGCATAACATAGCCTTGGCCTCATAAGCCTAAGCCACCAAGCCCCCTTGAGTGTGCCCCATGCCCCTATTATATAGGAGGGCCCTCAAGTGACTCTTGACTTTCCATTCCTCATGTGTGACCCTTGGATGCCTGACCCTAACCTTAAACCTTAAGGTTAGTCCTAACCCATGCTCCACTAGAGCTTGTTCCCATGCTCCCATGCTCACAAGTCTAATGTGGGTTAGCCTCCTAGTATATGCACACATAATGTGTATATAACATAGCACACATAATGTACATATAACATACTTCCCCTCTCTCAAAACATTGCACTCTTGCAATGAAAAGAAGGAGAACTGCGCTGAACAATCTCAACCGACTCCCAAGTCGAATTCTCAATTTTCCTATCTTTCCACCTTATTTTAACCTCAGGGATTAGTCAACTACAAAGTTTCCTTTCCCTGAATTCAAGTACCTTATCAGGTTCATGTGGAACATAGGATAATTCATCGACTTCAACGAGTTCTTGAGGAGTAACTGTGTTATCCTCACCTCCCAGTTTCCCTTTCAATCTATCGATATGAAAGACTGGATGAACTCTAACAATTGGAGGTAGTTTCAGTTCATACGCAACCGTGCCAATCCGATGTATAACTCGAAATGGACCACAATATCTAGGAGATAAATTCGAGCATTTTTCCATTGAACAAGTCTGAGAATCTTTAGGAACATTAAAATAAACCAACGCTCCTGGTTCAAAAGACCGAGATGAGCGTCTCCTATCAGCATAAAACCGTGCCCTATCATGAGCACTCATGATAGAATCCCGAGCTTCGGTCAGCATTTCCTGCATATCTCGCAAGAAATCCCTCGATGCATCAAGCTCGATGTCCTTAAGACCGACATCAATAGGTGCCCTGGGTTAATACCCATACATAAGTATGCACAGACTAAAATAATAGCCGTAAATTTAAAACTATTATAGGCAAATTCCATCATTGAAATATTTTCCAATATGATGATTTTCTAGAGACATGCACGTAGCATATACTCTATAATCTGATTCATACACTCTGTTTGCCCATCAGACTACTGCGGATGATCAGAGCAATTCACATTCAAAGTAACTTCCTCGTTGTAAACCATTCGGAATAAAGTAAGAAAACATGGCATTATAACAGCAGAAACCAGGGATTTATCAGTGCCCCGACATATCCACATTTGCATATGGAATAATCGACGTCTCGAGTTACCCATATCAACATAGAGAATCATCAACGTCTCGATGAGTTACATATGTCCATCCGTAAACCTATCAGGTTGATTGTGTAAATCACCTAAAGTACGGAACTAGAGAAAGAAATGCCAACAAAGGAAGAATCCAAATTTCCTTATCTGAACACAACAAGTGAAAATGCCGACGAGATTTTTCTCATCAAAACATGCAGGCTATAGATAAAAGAAGTTTATCTAAAGAATGCCCACAGTATAACTTCTAGTGAATTTAGAAAATAAGATTGTCTTTGAATGTTGAGGTCAACATGCTAAGTGATGTAAGCAAAGCAACAATCTTGAGCCCAAATTATCCCATAAGATAATATATGTGAGGGATCACTAGCGTCCCATACCACCATGATACCACCCATACATACCTTAACAATTTGAAACTCCCTAGTATGCCGTCTAGGAAAATATGAATAAAATCCTGTATAAAAGGAATAAGATGGCCTTATCCAGACTTTCACATACTAAACCTGTCTCTATATACTTGAGACTACATCAAGGAATAACTCCTTCTGAGTACATCATTAGAAAAGAAATTGAATTATTGGCGCCTTTCTAATGATAACTACCCAAAACACAATAAAGTTAGGGTAGAAAAATAACTCACCTAGATACATAAGCAACTAGGTATCCGAGTTGGAATATGTACAAGAGTACAAGGAACATAGTCCAAAATTACGTGCAAAAAACGAAGGCAAATGCTACCTTCAAGGCACATGAAATTATCCAAAAGATCAAAAGATCCTTATAAAACCATGGATAAAAGCATAGACGCTCGTTAAATCCATAAAAACCATAGTTGATCATAAAACTCAATGCATACCATCTAATGGACATAAATCATGCCAAAAGAAGCATTAAAATTGGTGGCCAACTCATCAATCCGGAGTATATGAACATTGTGTTGTTCAAATAAAACTCCAAAGTAAGAAAGTGAAACACATGTGTGTAACACTCAATAAGAAAACCCTAGACATAAGTGATCTAGGCAGAACCTGATGAGTCCATATAAAACTTGGAAAACATCCAATAAAATCCACCAAAACAAACCGATCAACTGACCCATGATAGAATTTATCTTAGGCTTAAGAAATTAAGCACAATCCACACTTAAATAAGTGCAAAATAAATGATCATGGAAAAGTGTCAAAGGTGAAACACACTTTGAACGTAAATTATAGCCATCAAAAGAAATTAAGGAACATGTCCAAAAAGAATGGCTAAACAATGGTAAAAAATCATGAATATATCGTTTAGAATTAATCCAAACATAAATATCCATTAATACGAGGTATAATTATATTAACAAAATATGCGAATAACCCGCATCTATCTAATGTCAGCACGAGAAAACGTACTTCAACATTAAATAACCCTCAAAAATATTAAATTCTCGAAAAAAAGAATTATCATGATTTTTTTCTAATTTTCCCAAATTTATAGGGCCTCAAAATATAATAATTTTGAATTCCACCAAACCTATCTCATGGCATTCCAAACCTGTATTTTTCCAAAAAAAAATTAGCAATTTAATTTGCCAAAATACCATTGATATTTTAAAAAATACCAATTTTTAGGATTTCTAAATATAATATCTAGAATATTCCTAATTTTCCCTGAGAATCCCATCGTTCACGAAATTTCCAATTCCGCCCAACAATTCTCAAATCCAATGAAAATTTTTAATTTTAATGGATTTTTCTAATTTTTGGTTCAAAAAATATATTTTTAAAGGAATTTGAATGGTCATGGGGCGCCCGAATGGACACACCACATGCCAAACACCAACCCCACATTTTTCCGAAATTTAAAATAACCTTTCTCTAATTTTCCACTAATTTTCAGGAATTTTTTGAAATTTTTAATCAACCCCGAACGCATTTAGAATACGAAAGGTCAAAAAATTTCGGAATTCCAACGGTTTTCCCGGAATACGAAAAGCCAAAAGTTTTGGGAAAATGAAAAGACAAAAAAAATCGGAATGTGAAAGGTCAAAGGTTTCCGGAATACGGAAGGTCAAAAGTTTTTTCGGAATTCGGAAAGCCAAAAGGTTTCGGGAAAACGGAAAGCCAAAGGTTTTCCGGAAGATGAAAAGCCAAAAATTTTCAGAGAATTTTCAGAGAATTTTTCCCTCAAATCCCAAATTTTTCAGTAAATTCCAGGCTTTTTCTAAGCTTTTTTTGAAATAAATTCAAAAGCTTTTTTTGAAATAAAAAACTAATTTTTTAAAAAAAATTAAAAAAAATGCTTTATTCGCTTATAGCCAATTTGATTTTTTTAAGGGGGGGGGGGTGATTTTTTTTGCCCGGTTGCAGCGCAGCCCCCCCCCCCCCCCCCGGGTCGCCTGCGCGTGGTCAATCTGAGAGAGATGGAGGGAGTGAAAAACTCCCTCCTCACCTTCTTCTCCCCTCTTTCCTCTCCTTCACCTCCTTTCCATTCTCTTTCTCCACCCTTCTCTGTTAATCAGAGATTAGCTTAATCTTTAGTTAATCTTTTTTAATTAAATCCTTAATCATAATTAACATTAATTATGATTAATGTTTAAAAAATTCATTTTTAAGAGAATTTTCACCCGGAAAAGAGAAAGAAAAATGAGATTTGAGAGGCGGAGAGAACCCCACGCACACGGGAGAGCAATTCATGCATCAAGATGCTGTCCCCTACTGAATTTTCAGTAGAAATTGACAGAAATTTGATCGCATTCCCACGGAAAAAACCCGCAAAAATGTATAAAAGTACATTTTTAATCATAAAAATGCTCAAAAATTTCCTAAAAAATTAGAAAAAAATTTCTAAAATTTCTAGAAATTCAGGGAATCCATTCTACAAAAATATCCACCATAAACTTTATGGTATTTTTGTTAAAAAATCCATTAATGCTTGATTTTAACCATAAAAAATAGAGAAAAATAGCATTAACTCACGGTATTCCCCCGCAACGTCAATTCGTCCATTGAATTGTAGTTACACACGTTCCAATCACCATATCAATGATCCACGTACAATTCATCAACACAAATCAATAAAAAATAATATTTTATTAGTAAATATTAAAATTTACTAAAAAAAATCAACAATTAAATAGAGATTGCTCTAATACCACTGTTAAAACCCTAAGATCTCTCTAGATAATTGTTATGCATAAACATGCATAAATCAGGCATAAACTCAACCACCCAACCACCCCCGAGCCCAAGGGATGCACACATGAATAATAAATGAAATACATCATACCTCTATCTTGATGTCCCATACCATCAAGAGGTATAACACCATCCAATAGCATGTAGCTAAAGTGTGAAATGGTAGATGAGTAGATATGAACCTCTACACAAGAGAGCATAACATAGCCTTGGCCTCATAAGCCTAAGCCACCAAGCCCCCTTGAGTGTGCCCCATGCCCCTATTATATAGGAGGGCCCTCAAGTGACTCTTGACTTTCCATTCCTCATGTGTGACCCTTGGATGCCTGACCCTAACCTTAAACCTTAAGGTTAGTCCTAACCCATGCTCCACTAGAGCTTGTTCCCATGCTCCCATGCTCACAAGTCTAATGTGGTTAGCCTCCTAGTATATGCACACATAATGTGTATATAACATAGCACACATAATGTACATATAACATGATTGTATCGCTAACAAAGCATAGTGGTGCTTGGGTAGCAACAGTCCATTTATGCCCCAAGATTAAATCTGCTTCCAATACATACTCAACCACAAAAAAACTTGCAAGTGAGGGGGTTAGTTTCAATATACATTGTATGTTCAAAGTACCGCAGACATGGCATGTTCAAGTCTTGTGTAAAAGGTAATCCTTTCAGGATGTGCCGTGAGTGTTGGTTGACCCAACAATTCCCATAGCTCGAGGGTCATGAGATTGTGTTCTCGTGTTGGATAAAGTTGTGCTTGATCTGTGGTGATTTTATTTGCAATTTCCAATCCAACCAAAATCGTAGGGATCTTTTCAGTAAGATATGGTGGAAGTTCCAGCTCCTGTAAGGTTTCTTCCTCTCCCATTAATAGCAATTGTATATTGCATGTAGGAGTGTTCAAGGTGACTGTTTGCATGGATTCATCTAGTGAATACAATGATGCACTTATCCAAGGTCCACCAAGGATGACATCGTACTCAAGGGAATCTAGGGTGACATGAAATGTAAATTCCATATCGCCATCGATTATTCGAGTAGTGTATCTAAAGTAACCTGGAACTTCAATGTTTTGTTCATTGGTTCCTTTTGAAAGACCATTGCTTGTCGGGGTGAGTTCAGGTTGTCCCAATGACACCCAAGTGTCTATTGTCATGATGTTATGACTTGATCGAGGCGCGCATTTGTGCTTAACATCATTGCCTATAGGGAAATCCAACCATACCATGATAGAGTCTTCCAAAGGAACCATGGGTGTTTCGGTTAGTGTTTCAGCTTCAGATCCTGTGTCTGTTTCGTATTCCCATTCACTTTCATCCTCTGTTTGGGTCTTAGCTTTTTCAAGAGTACCCAATGCGTACAATGGCACACTTGGCCCTCTGACAATTCTTAATGAGGGCTGTTTGAAATCTTGCGAATCCTGACAGTCCTGTTTTATGTAGTTCGTTATGTCCTTGTATAACTCAGGTTGAGCCATTAAAGGTGCAAGTGTTGATATGATGCCGGCTTTATCAAAATGAGAAGAGCATTCCTCCGAATGAGGTTTTGAGAGACTGTTTTAATCTTGTAAGGGAATTATCGAATTCCTTACGTGCTTTCTCAAGCCTATAGTTCATACAATCTATCTCAAATGACTCTTCTATAGAGAGTATGTCTTCCTCTTGAAAGGAAAAGTGGTACTCCTCTAGGCTTTGTATCTTGGTTGTTATAGGTTTGGCATTATGAGACTCAATCACAACCGGTGACCCTGTAAGACATTCAACCATGCTAAGCACTCTTGAGCTCATTTTTTGCATTCTGCATATGTCATGTGATCATTATTATCCATTTGGTGTGGTTGGGTGGGTTCTAGTTTCTGGATTGGTTTATGTAGTGCACTGAGCGAAGAGTAAGAACTTGTTTCATCCTCATTAGTGATGTACTAGAACTTGTTTCATTCTCTGACTTTCTTTGGTTTGTCAGTTTTTCATTGTGTTTACCCATGCGACGAGATCGAATTTTCTTTTAGGTTTTTGTATCTTGTGTCGTACATATGGGTGTTGAGGTTTGTGTGGTGGTCTTTGATGTGGATGCTTCTGCATCTTATATAGCTTTTGGCTCTTTCGTGTTTATGTCCTGTATAGACTCCTTTTTCCTATGTTTTAACTCGACCTTGGTTTCGACAGTTTATTCTCTTTTGTTTTTCTTGAATTTAGAAGGTTTTGTTTTCTCTTTTGGGTTTTGTTTTAAAGCATGCTCTTCTACCCATGTTGAGGTATTATCTTTTGCTTTTCTTTTGACTATTTCTCGTGCCTTAGCTTGTAAACGTGTAAGCACATTCAATGGCATTGTGGACAATTGCCCATTTTGTACACTTAAGATATTAAGAGTTGTATTTTGTGAGACAAGTTGCATCAACTCGTCTTGGGCAAGTTGCATCAACTCGTCTTGGGCAATCTTGGAACATGTGATCTATGCCACATCGTTCACACATTGGTCGTAAGGTGTCATAGACTATGGGCATGGAAGTATTCCAAACTGTGCAGTCTGCCACCTTGTGAGGTCCACGATAATAGAAACACTGAAGTGTTTGATTAACTGCTTCCTAAGCAATTTCTACCCTTTGGACAATTTCTGTTTGGTGCACGGAAGATGGAGGTTTCGAGTTCATTGTGGATGAAGTGGGACACTTTTTAGTATCATGGTGGTCAAAGGTTTTACAATATATGCAGTATAGAAAAACAGTATAGAAAAACAAGTGCTTTGTACAATGAGGATTGGGATGTACAATGAGGATTGGGATGTACAGTGCTTTGTATGTACAATGAGGATTGGGATGGTCATAGTGATTGCATTCAACACAAGGCATTTCGCTCATTACTTTTATAGGTATTAAGGATGTTTGGTTTTGAAGGTTTACATCCTCTCCTTACAGATGTTGGCTGTAAGGTTTTAAACAAGGCTACGGCATTAATGCGATAAACCATCGACTAGCTTTTTCCTCTAAGTATAAGTTCAACGCATGTGCCTTAGTGGACCAGTTAGGATTTCCTAAGGCTTCACATCTCTGTTCAAACATTTGAATGAATTGAACAGGGTTTGTTGTTCTTTCGTATTTGCCTATAATTTTAGAAATTTGTACAGCTGATTTTTGTATGTCATTGAGGCTGTATGTGAGTGCTCTTGTTGGAAGAGACTCATTGAGTCCTTGGGCCACCCCCCTTCCTAGACTAGTCAGTATGTCCAAGGTGTGGGCATCCAGGAAAGGGTTGGTACTTATAGGACTTGCGGGAATGTTAGGGATGGGGCCAAAGCCTGGTGGGATCGAAGTCATAGGGAGTGTAAAACCCGATGACACGCTTATTATAGGCATGGCCAACGACATTTGGGAGGTGAATTTGTGGCATGGGTCTCAATGTCTCGAAGATGTCAGCCATTGGGTTTAGTCCTTGTGTGACCCCTGGCCATCCCTCCATCGTGGCCATGTCAGAGTGCCTAAATGCTCCTAAATGAGCAATTATAGATTTTTTGTTTGTTAGTAATTTAGTGTTAGTATGTTAATCTGTGAGTGTATAGTATATTAGTGATGAGTTACTAGGCGTGAAAATGACGTGAAAGTCCAGGACATGAAAATCCAGGACGTGAAAGTCTGACGTGAATTAGCAGACGTGAGAGTCTAAGACATGAAAGTCTAACACGTGAATTAGCAGACGTTAGAGTCTAAGACGTGAATTAGCAGACGTGAAAGTCTAAGACGTGAATTAGCAGACATGAGAGTCTAAGACGTGAATTGTAAGACATCAGATTTTTTTTTTTGCGTGTCACGTGATTTTTTCGTTCACGTGAGATTTTCGTTCACATCATTTTTCCTTTCACGTGAGATTTCCGTTTCACGTCATTTTTCCATTCACGTGAGATTTTCGTTCACATCATTTTTCCGTTCATGTGATTTTTCCGTTCACGTGAGATTTTCGTTCACATTTTTTTTTTGTCTAGTGGGAAATACGAATTTCTCTTTTTGGAAAAAATATTTTTTTGGATTTAGAATGAAAAAGATATGGGTATTTTTTCAAAAAAGTTAAGTGGAATAAAAAAAGTCAGCCCTTTAATAATGACACACCTTACACCCTTCATAAATGACTCCCAAAATGGACAAAATGACAACTCATGAGCATCTTCTCATTGAATGCTCATTAGCCTTAATGATTTATGTAAAAAGGTGATTAAAGATTAATCTATGATTAATCTTTTAACTAATCTTTTCCTCTTTTACACTAATCAAAGACTCTAATTAACCACTAATCCCTAATTAATTCACACAATTGAGCACACCATTGGATAGAGCAAGCAAAAGTGTAAATTAATCTAAATTAAGAGATTAATTAGACTCCTAATTATAGTCTCCTTTTTAAGATAAAATTAAGCAACAAAGAGAGTCAAATTTCTTCAATTGATCAAACAATTGATGTGATTAGGTGTTTTGATGCATCTAGATGCTCTTAAAACACTCAAAAATCCCAATTTTGACTACTTATATGATCAATTTAGACCCCAATTAACATATTTTTAAAATTTTTAACCTCTTTAAACAAGATTAATCACCCTTAATGACAAAAACTAGTCTATTAAGAGAAATCAAATTCACGGAATTTTTTATGGTTTTAAGATTTTTTTTGAAAGATTAAGCTACTCCTAATGCTTGCTAACACTCTAATCTAAACAATTTCAACAAAAAACACACAATTAAACTAAAATTAATGATCTTAGATCTATGTTTAAACTCAAGAGAGCTAACATTCACTAAGAAATGCATTCTTTTGCATTGTTTGATGCAATAGATGTAAACTCTGCCTAATACAAACTATGTGCAAGTCCTAAGAACATGAAAAACCATAAAAACAACAAAAATAATAAATTAATCTAAAAATTATGCAAAAAGTATTCTTTTCAAAAATAAAAAAGAGAGCTATTCTACACCAAATCTCACATAAATCACCATCAAATCCACATCTTTTTCATGGAAAACCACTAATCAAGATAATGGGCAATGGGTTATGCGTAGATAGAGACAAAACAATGGAAAAAGCCAAGGGATGGCTCCCCGGCAGCGGCGCCAAAAATGTTATGGCTCACCCTAACCCTCCTTGAAACACATCCAAAAAGAGTTTACCTGGTGAACGGCAATTGTCGTGAGGATCTTTCTAATGGCCGAGCTCATGACTCTCGAGGTCTCCAAGCTCTACAACTTCTTGAGAAGCAATTCCACGGCGTCTCCTGCGCGAGCGTTGTCACACAGCCGCATTGCACTACGAGTCCTCGTCCCTCCTCTCACCTCACTTCACTCACACACTCACTAGCATGCATTAGGGAGAGACATTAGCAAGAGCAAGACTTAATTGTACAATGGGAGAGTGTGTTGTGTTATGAAAGAAATTCACTTATATACATGGCCATAAATGTTCACACTCACTTAAACTATGGCCAGTCGAGCACTTTAGGCTTATAAGAGTGATATCTTGAATGTATGACCCTTTGGTGTATCTATCGTGACTTCTTGATGTAAGATAATGGAGGTAGCTCTTGTTAATTCTAGAATTGGATAAACAATGACATAAGAGTGGGTTCAATTCCCCCATGCATAATCTCCCCCCATGCATGAGTGAGCACGCTTCCTCATGCATATATTTATTTATTAGCAAAAAGCAAGTGCTCAAAAATAGCTTGATACATTCCACTTTAGGCTAATAATATCAAAAAGTAACTTGGTCCCCAAGCTTGGCTATTTACATTAAAATTGTAGCAATTTAATTAAATGAAATTATAGGTGGGCGACATCGACACACACCAAAATTTGACGGCCACGCGTCGGTTAAAATCCATCGCACCCATGCTACTTTGTGCACTAATCTGCTCACCAAAAACACAAGACACATTAAATCTCAACTATCCACACATGCAACCACTGCTCCACGCTCTTGTGCGTAGCGAGTCACGATCGTGTGGCAAATGAGCATACCATAAATATCACCTAAAATATCAAATAATTCCATAATTCACATTTCCATAACAAAATAATACATTACAATTGTTTAATGTGAATTTAACCTTCCCATGCCCATGGTCAAAAGAGGTGAAAATGACGGAGTGGCTGGCGTCGATAGCTAAGCGGTCTCCAATGAGGGTTAACATGACCTTCTTCCTGATCTGGATTTCGTCCTCGGAATATGTCGATGAAGATATGTTGATGTTACATACAAGATAGGTCGGTGTTGTATGATTATGTTATGGATCTCATGGAAATATACCGAGAAGTCTGGTGAGATCTAGGAAAATAGAGTAAATCGAGACTTGCAAGAAATATATTATTTAACTAAAATAACGCAACAAAAACCACAAGTTCAACATATTCAAGAATTAAATAAAATAACTTACAAAAATACTTAGCTCATGAAAATGACAAAGTAATGGGTGCAAGCTTCCCCCCTCATGTGTGTGGTCTTTTAATAATAAACCATAGCCTCCAAAAATATAAAAAGTGTGTGTTTCTTTGCATGGAACTCTTTTATGCTCAAAATAGAGTGTGTGTTTTCTTGCACGGCACTCTCTTATAAGTAAATAGAGTGTCCATAAATTAAGGCTAGGGTTAAAGCATATAACACTTCACAAAAATATTAAAGTTTGAATGTTCAAGTCTAAACTTCTAAATTAAATCAAAATGTGCACAAGCTAGCATAAATATATATAAAGCTTGTTTTCAAAAATGTGTGCAATCAAACAATAATGTGTGCATCCTCCTCAATCTTTTAAATCCTCTTCACTTATAAAATATCCAGCAAAATAAATTGGTAAATTGGTAAACAAATATTCCTTAGGCATACAAAGCATCACCAAACACATATTTGCCAAGTGTAAGTAACCCAGGAATCACCCTACCATACAAACTAGCTGTAACAATATTGGAGGCCCTAAACAAACGTCAATATACACCAAACATATTCATGTTTACAATGGCTTCATCCATGATATTAACATAATTTAGCATGACACAAATATAATTCAAGTGTCTCCCAAATTATCTAAGAGAGTAGAATAATATTCTTAAGAAGGCTTCAAATACATTCTCTCTTACTTGAGCTTGCAATTGTCCTCAATTGTGGATTTGTTGAAAAGAATGGTGGAGGATCTTAGGGAAGATACGGAAACATTTCTGAGGCACCCATCTTGCATCTTCACGAGAATGATTTTGAAAAGTCACTAAATATTTGATATATTGACTGCTGCTAATAATACAGGCCGATGTAATCTACCGGTCAATGATAGTATCTAGAATCAAAACTTCTTCCTCTCACGGACCCTCAATAAGAGGTGGATCCTCATACACAAGATGAGTGGAAAATGATCCCCTGAAAGGTTTAAGCAAACTAACCTGAAATGAATTATGAATCTGCCAATGAGAAGGTAATTCTAGTTTGTTAGCAACATCATTAATTTTATGAATCATCTTAAAAGATCTATAAAATCTTGGGACGAGCTTAATAGCTGGAAATTTTTCAACACTCTTAAGTTTGTGTTTCTCAATTCTCAAAAGTACATGATCTCCAATTTTAAAAGCGACAACTTTAAGTTTGCGGTTTACTTTCTTAATATATTACTCTTGAGCATGTGCAATACAATGTCTTACGTTATTCAAAATGCTACTAAAATAGATAGTGAATTGATCAGTAGCTTCAATTTTATGGGAAAGTCTAGTAGTTGGAATAGGCAAAGCTTTTTCATAAAGGTGCTCGACAGGTAGCCGAATGAGGAATATTATTGTATGCAAATTGCAAAAGATGAATGTATAAACTAGGTTGTTGGGCAACATAAGATGTAAGTAGATCTAAGATAGTGCTATTGGTAAACTCAGTTTGTTCATTCGTTTCCGGATGGATAGTAGTGGAGAAGTATCTTAGTGCCTAAGTTGATAAAAAGAGTGACCCAAAAATTACTGCAAAATCTTCTATCAGAAATAATGACTTTTGGCAACCCGTGATGTACAAAGATCTGCTTGATAAACATAATCGTGGCTTGCTGTGAGAAGTCAATGTTTTCTTACAAGGTAAGAAGTAGGCTCGCTTACTTAGGTGATACACTATAGTCCAAATCATGTTATTATAACCGGACGTAGTAGGTAAACATATCATGAAGTCCATTGACATATAGGAATTAGTAGAGGTGTGAGAAGTCCTTGGGTCTTATCTTTATAACTTTCAATTTATGACAAACAGAATATTCAGTCATCTCAAAATTTTTTACATTTTATGACAAATAGAATATTCTATCACAAATTTGCTACATCTTGTTTAAGATAAGACCAAAGAATTCTCTAGATACTAATTGTAAAGTAGCAGAAACACCTTGATGACCTATGTATGGTGCTTGATGCATTTTCTCTAATATAGTCTGAAAGATTATGTAATACGTAATTTCTTATGAAAGAAAAGGTAACCATCATGACATGAGTAATATCCAATAAGGTTTCAATTATTGTCTCTAAGCTTGATCCAAACTTGAGAGACATTAGGGACATTCTTATAAGACTCTCTCATAGGACTCAAGGGTTCACTCTCAATCATAGAGATGTAGATGTTAGGATGTCTACTTAAAGTAACTACCACAATGTTTTCCTTCCTTGGTTGATATTGGATCATGGGTTGGAAACTCTAGATAAATGAAGCCCATTTAAAGTGGCGGTCAAAAATCAAAGGTTGCGTCAACAAATGATGAATACTCTGATGGATCAGTTTTGATTAAAAAATCGATTAAATAATATTTCCAAAGTCTCAAGGCATGAATGATAGCCGCTAATTTCTTGTCATATGTACTATAATTTCTTTTTATTAGTTTAAGCTTACGACTCTTATAGGCAATGGGATGTCCATCTTACATGAGAGTAGTACCAAAACCTTGTCCACTTGCATCAGTAATAACTACCACAAAGAATGGTCGTTAATAATCCAGTAATAACTACCACAAAGAATGGTTGTTAATAATCCAGTAGTGTAAAAAATGGTGCATGAGTCAAATCTTTCTTAAGCTTAGAAAAGGAACAGTCATGTTTACTAGTCCAGTCAAAGTGTTTAGCTTTCTTAAGAAGTTCGATTCAAGGATGTGCAATATATGCAAATTTTTTGACTAATTCCTATAATAGCTACACAAGCCAAGAAAAGATCGAAGTTCATGAATATCATGTGGTTTGGGCCATTTAATAATGCTTTCGATCTTTTTAGAGTTTACTTGAATACCATCACCAGATACAATATGTCCTAAGTATTCAATTTCCTCTTGAAAGAGATTACTCTTATCCCAATTGAGATAGAGCTGATTTTCTCGAAGAAAAAAAACACTTTTTCTAAATGTTGTTTGTGGTTTTGAAGATTCTTACTAAATACCGAGACATCATTAAAAAACACTATGACAAAATTTTGATGTTTCAAGAATCTTCTATTTATCATTCTGTTGAAAGTAGCCAAGGCATTAGTCAAACCAAACGACATAACTAAAAACTCATAGTGACAAGTTTGGGTTTTAAAAGCAGTCTTGAAAATGTCTCCTTCATCCATACGAATCTAATGGTAACTAGACTTGAGGTTAATTTTGTTAAAAACTTATGTTCCCTTGAGCTTGTCTAGCAATTCATTCACTCGTGGTATCGGATATTGGTTCTTCACAGTAATCTTATTTAAAACATAATAATCGATACACAATTAATATGTTCCATTCTTCTTTTTTACAAGAAGAATTGGAGTACCAAATGGAGAACTATTAGGTCTCCTTTCTCTAACAATTCTTCTATTTGTTTCTGAATCTCTTTCTACTTAAGCATGTTAACTTGATAATGAGCTTTACATGGCGGAGAGCTTCTAGGGATTATCTTAATTTTATTATCTTCTAGACAAGATTTAGGTAAACCAAGAGGTAGATCATCTATAAAACAGTCAAAAAAACTTAGAAATAAATGGATCATGAGAAACCTTTAGTTTAGAGTCAGCTTGAGTACTAAGCTCGTTAACAAGAATCGAAAATGTCTTCTTCTTGTTTCTTATAGCTCTTTTAGCTTGAGCCTAAGTTAAAAGAGAATCTAAGTCACCCCTAGTCTGACGAAGATAAATTTCCTTATCATCTTTTATTAACCATATTATATGGGTGTCATAATCAATCTGAGGATTATGTTCATGTCTCCATGGCATTCCTAATATGACATCAACACCTTGCAAAGGAGCAACTAAAAATGTTATCTTTTCTTTCAATGAGTTCATTTCCAATTCTAGATTTTTAATTTATTTAACGCAATTGTACTTAGTTCCTTAAAATGGAGCTTTCACTTTAGAGCTAAAGTACGATGCATCTAGGTTAAGTGCTTTTAATGCCTCTTTGAAAATGAAATTATGAGAACTACCATCATCATGCAAAATAGAAATTTGTTTTCTTTTTATTTTTCCTTGAAACAAAGGCAAACCTCCGCCCAAGCCCAAGGCAAGGGGTGCCTCCAGTTTCTCAAGCCTCTTGGTGGAGCTCTCAAGGTCTAGGCCCTGTCTCTCACAAGCCTTGCAAGTGAGGATCTCAGTGGCACTAGATTCCCCAGTCTCACCAAGTAATAAAAGCTTGTCTGATCTTCTATGGTTCTTTTGGAAAAGAAAAGGAGAAGACTTTTCCACTCGACCTGATTTCCCTTGTAGCAAAAATGAAAGCTTTCCGGTACAACTCATACAATGGGAAGTCTTTGTGCAACCAAAATAACTCGCCATAACAGACTGTCGGGGTCTTAGTGTTCCCACACAGTGTATGAGAATCTTGACAGCTTCAGTAGAGCTTCTGTACAGTGTTTTCAGAGCTATGGCAGCATCTCAAAAGCTTCCGTACAATCAGCCAGGAGTACACCATACAGCATGTATAACAGATACAACACAAGGGGGTACGGAAAATAAACAAAAGCAGGTACGATGGATTTTGGTACAGTTTGTACAGCATGTACAATAGTTACAGCAAGTACGGCTCACTTCTCTGGCCTGTTCATACAGTAGAAGAATCCAGGAACATGCTCAAATTCACCTTTTAAGAACGTTAACATCATCGCAAGGCTATTTAACTATATGGACTAGATACTATGACATCCCCACTAACATCATCGGTGCCCAATCGTGGGTGTAGAACTCTGCATCAAGATATGTTGAAGAAATCTGGCACCTTCTATTCATTTCCATCTTTCCACGAATCATTAATGCCAAATAGACACATATGATGCCCAACCTTTAAATAATAATGTCCACCCATATTTAAATGAGTGTGAACTCAACACCTTATAAATGGGCCTTAATACAAAATATCTCTATTAGGGCCTCTTTTCACATGCTTTAAGCCTGTAAAATATCAAAAATACGTCAGCAAACAAGAGCATTCACTGTGGATAAGTAGCTTGCAGTACCAAGCATCCCTGGTACTACCTATCCAAGCAGACTGCACACAAAAACTAGTCATTCCCTAGCAAAAATTTTCTAATGCATTCACATGCATCCATGATTTGTGCACATGCATATGCAATGAAAATCTCCCATTCTCAGTACTATAGGAACATGTCTAGTGTGGTGACAGTTGATTGCGAGCAGAATATGATAGACATCTATGGTGAGGCTGCACACTTTGAGAGACTGAGGTGGCCAAAAAATCCAGAGTCACTTGGTCACCAAAAAAAGGCCCAAATATGGTAGAAGTACTGGGTCTTGATGGAGTCCAGGGCAGTGCAGGCAGCCCTCCATCTGGGGGCCCATCCAGGGGCTATCCGAGGTCTGCGCCTGGATGCAGTGGAGAGAGTAAGGCCTCGTCAAAGGATGCACTTCTGCTCTCAGAAATCTTACAACCCGTTTTAGGCAGCTAGCCGGAGGAGAGAGAGCTGCACTCTGCTAGAGCACTGTCGGGGTCCTAGCTGCAGAAGTGGGGGAGAAGGTGTAAGCCTGCCAGGTCTCCTCCACTCTGTTGGATCTCTGGGTCCTGTATGAGGCTGCTGGGTATCCTTGCTGTATATTATCGACTGTGTTGCCACAGGGAGTGAAAGCTTGGAAGAGATGTTGTGCCTATCAGATCGTGAGAAGCCCAAACTCCCTAGTGCACGGGAGAACCCAGAGACATGCCACACATCCTATCTACGAGTAGCAAACAAAAGCTCCTCCCAAGCCCTGATCTTGCCTCTTTCTATTGGAGAGTACTGTGATGGTCCTGAAAGGACTCCACCATGTTGAAGTCTGCACCAAGCATCTGCCTATGGCACAACTCGTCAAGTGAGGTCTCTTGGAGTTGGGTGCATAAACGTTGAGGAAACCAGCGCAGCTTTCCACAACCTAAAGAAGCACCCACATGGCTTGCCCAAAGATGATGTGCCCAAGTAGGGACAAGCTGGTTTTGCTGAGGGAGATGCAAAACCCACCCTAATTGCCTAGGGGGCCATGAGTAATGGACCAGTAATTATGGTTAGAATCTAGAAGGATCTTGCCGCACTGGCAAGTACAGCCAAACATGAGATGGTGCTCTTGTGACATGAGGATGTGGATGTCATCACTCACCAGGGCTCACTGGAGCTCCTCTCAAATCAACATCTTCCAGCTAGTACTGCGAGCCCCACCCAAGCTATTCACATTCCAAGAGAATGTGTGTGGCTGGGGAAAAATGTTTCGGGCGCTCTGTGAGAGTGACACTCAGCATGTGAAGCTTTGGCAAGGGACTTAGAGGGAGAGTAAGGGCCACATCTGTCATCAGCCCAAACCTTTCAAAGTGGATCCTCTCTGCTAGATAGGACCCTTAAATGTCCGCTCGGCAACAAGCCCATGTGGAGGTTCCTCAAGGGCATGAAAATAGTGGTACACCCAACTGTCTCCTGGGAGACTCACATGGGAAATGGAGAAATGCCCCTCCAGGATAGAGGGGGCGTCATGGTGAATCTTTTGAGGCAAGTAAGATCAATCGAGCTTCATCCGAACCGAAGACCATGAACTTATGATGAGGTCCATGATCCTCATGTCATGGAGGCTCTGGGAGAGGAAGATGACCTGATCCTTCAGGGAAGGATTGTTGGCTGTGGCTGCATCCCAATCATCATCACCATTGGAGATGGAAGCTGCTGCAAAAGCCTCTTAGTCGGGAAGTTCCTGATACAAGCTGGCAAGATTCTCGCCATTGTTGCCTTCATCAATAGCCATCTTACTTTTAGTTTTACTGAAAACCTATCGATATGCTTCTTTGCATCAGTCACACTAGTCTGAGTAGAGGTTTCAAAAGGAAGTGCCTCCAAGAGCACTTGGAATAGAAAATTCAAGGAACTTATCTCAGGAGGCATATGGGAAATAAAACACCACTCCATATTCCATTCTTCTGTTAGAAGCTAGTAGCAGGTCACAAGAAATCTACACATTGGCAAGAGATTACCATTGTATCTTAAAAGTGAAGCTTATGCCTAGTGAGAAATTGGCAAAACCTCCATAGAAACCAGCTTCCAAGCCACAAAAGATGATTAAAAGCAAGATGCTTACATCGGAATGGGTCCTCAGCATGCGGGCACGGTTTAAAAGCTGGGATGCAGAATGGGGAGTGATCTTTCCTCTGGGTAGACCCACAAACACCTTGATTTTCACTAGGTCCCACCATCTTGGGATTGACTTTCCTTCGACCAATACCGACAGGTGGCAGCAACTACATTAATCCAGAAGGACACCCAACTACAGGCCACAGGTAGTGCAGGGGGAGGACACAGGGAACTAGACCATCCATCCTTTGAGATAAGACATAGAGCCCGAGGAGCGCATGCTAATATTTTGTGCATGCTTATGTACACATCAGACAATGTTTCTTGCTGGTGATCAAGGCCCAACTTGCCAGATATGCTTGGCAACCAACCAACATTTGGCAACCATGGGCACATACTTTAAGGTACACCTTCTTGACCACAGAGACCAACTACTCACCGACAATACCGATTGACCATGACATTGAGCTGACAATTTTGTTTTATTACACATGCACACACACACGTGACTTGTGCACATTGCACCACATATATTTCACACTCACATATTTGTTCCATTGAACAGGTCTGATAGACGGTATTTTAGTCTCTAGAAGATGATAAAAGAATCTATCTATCATTCATGTATCTCTTCTATTATTTTCCTTCATAACTTAATCGACTTTGATTTTCAAGATTTATTCTATTATGGTCTTAGGAGGGCTCTAGAAGGGAATACCTCTGGCTTTTGTAGTAGGTAAGAATGACCATGTTGCCCCTTGTTAACTCCACTTGGCCTACTTTGTTTCAAAGAATTACTTTTCATGAGATGTTCAACCAAGTCCCATCAATAATCAAGTACATTTATCAACACTAAGCCCTGCAGGCAACAATCGAACAGATTTACTTTTTTGCCTGTTGTGTATGGAAGGAACCATCATATGGAGCTCCTTTCCTATCCACTTCTTTATCTTCTTTCTGCCATCACACTCCAAAAGATGTGGATCAAGCAGTGAACTGTCATCAGAATGAGTTTCATATTGTGGCTCAAGCGTCTCTCCGCTATCCTCTCCTTTATCTACAAAGCTGCCACTGAACTTCAAAAGATTTCTTTGAAGTGGATCAAAAGGGAAACTGTCTTCATGACGAGTTTCATCAACTGACTCAAGCATCTCTACAATTTCATCCATCTTAACATCTCTTGAATCTTGGCAGAGACTTTCCACACTTTCCAGTATGGAAGCTCGTGAATCTTGAAAAGTATCCAAATCCAATCCATTATTGCTCGTGTAGGGTAAGAGCTTTGAAATCAATTTTCCAAAGTGCAACACATCATTTCTCTGATGGTGATTACCATCCCTTTCTTCACATTCTATGAAATCCATCAAAATCTGTGGCTCAAACCTGTCATCCAATAAGATGTTTTCAGCTCTGACAGGATACACAGTATCTTGTGCATGAAGGTACTGAAGACCAAATGCTGCCCCTACAGCAATCCTATAACAAGCTGTTGTATCCAATGCCTCCTGTAGCTTGTCATCCTCTAGCCACCTGTCTAGGGATCCTTGCACATTTGTGTACTCGTATAAAAACCAGCACTTACAAGAATGGATGCAAACAGCATGCAATCTAGCAATGTTGCTATGCCTCAAGCTGAGGATTTGTGATATCTTGACCCAAATGTTTTTGCTGTTGATTACATTTTGCATGCATTGAACCAAAACATTTGTCCCGTCAGACAGAACACCATGGTACATTGAATGCAAAGTAATGTTTTGCACTCTTCTTGTAAAGCCACCTGTTGCTACAGAAAGTTCAGTATAAGAGATCACAGGAGTGGAGAGAATGAACTCCTTGACCTCTGAGATCTCTGACAGTTGTTTAGGGGTCCTTGCTTTCATCAAAAGCAGCTTCAAATGTCTCAGTGTCATAGTAATGCTGGCAAATGAAGGGCGAGAAGATGGATCTCCTGACCAGCACTTCTGAGTAAGCTCCTTTAATGGAAGAGGACAGCTAGCGGGTAATTCCGGCCTAAAGCCTCTTCTAAGCATTTCCACCAATTTAGTCCCAGATGTAATGTCTGCAAAAGGTTCTTTTCCTGTAAGACAGTATAAAATAGTCATGCCAAAACTATATACATCAGCCTCAAATGAGTACTCTACCCGCTCAACATCACTTCCATCTTGAAGAGCCAAAACTTCAGGGGCCCTATAGCCCTTCGTGCCCACTTTAGAGGTCATGTTGTCGCAGCTCTCGAGGTTCAGCTTTGCTGAGCCAAAGTCACAAAGCTTCACCCGTCCATAGCCCTCCTGCATCAATTCTCCACTCAAGTTCAATGGCTGGACTAGAATATTTGATGGCTTAAGGTCCCTGTGCATGATCTTTTTGGAATGCAGGTACTCCATGGCTCTGGAAATTTGCAACATGAAGTCCAGCAGCACAGGGAACTGAAGGGGCTTCTTGAGCTGTGTTCTTTCTTCCACAAGCGTTGCAAGGTTGCTGTTTACGAGCTCCAAGACAAGGTAGCAGGTGTTTTTTTGCTCGTCAATTGACCAGCCAAACAACTGAACGATGAAGGGGCTCTTCAATTTGACAAGGATGGCTGCTTCACGCTCAAAGAACTCTTTGCGGGCAGGGTATTTGAACTGCTTGACTGCAACCTTGATGCCCAGCCAAGAAGCCTCAAACACCGAGGCAAAGCTGCCCTGACCAAGCAAGTGAGGTCGAGTGGGAAATGTTAACTCTTGGCTGCGTATACACATACTTGGTCGAGGTGGTGTACTAGAGAAGGAGGTGCTGTCTAGCTCTGACTCCATGGATTGAAGCCCCAAATTCTGTAGCAAGAATCGGACTGTGTCATGCTTTTCCTTCTTCTGATCATTCATGACCTTTCTCCTGAAAAAACTCATCTTCTCATACTTTCGACTCATCCGTTGTAGACTGAGGAGGAGAGTTGTACGGTCTTGTTCTTCCTTTTTGATCCACTGCGAGCTTTGAGATGACAGAGATTCCATTTCTGCATAGCATTGGGCAATGCCTAGGCGGGTGAACTGTGCCCGTGATTCTAATGCTACACTTCGGCTGGTATGCAGTGCCAACTTCAATCCAGCAATGCACCACATGAGATCATGGATGTGTACATCACGTGCCTCCATTGTAACAGCAATGGTGATGGCTTCCCTCCACCACAATTTTGGGTTGCTGCAGATGTGAAGAAAATTCTCGGCCTCTTTGATCACTCTGTAAAGCTCTTCAATGGCATAGGGTGTATTCCTCAGCTCATTGAGGATGGCATAGGGTGTATTCCTCGGCTCATCGAGTATGTCAGAAACACAAGTATGGCCATGATTCAAGGTTGCAGGAGATGATTTGTGCACTTTGCTACTTGACAATAACCTGGAAAAGCTGTGAGAGACTGAATTCCATGGCCGAAAGGTGACAGAGGGGGAGGAATTTGAGAAAATATTGCCAAAAAGCTTCTCAAGATTGGAAGAAAAGTATGTAGAGATCGCCTCACATTGTGCAGCATGGAGGGAATAGGTTCTCTTCTCATCAAAGGGACACCGTAGCAGGATCTCTATGAGCTGGGAAGAGAATTCCATCAGGGGCTTTCAAAACCCACTTGAAATGAAGGAGCTTGGATGTGTCAAGAGCAAGTTCATGGATCTGCAGGGATTTTACTTACACCCCTCCTTCCCCTGCCACTTTAAAGAGCATGTCATGTGACCTCAGCTAGCCTGAGCATCTCTGGGATGAGCTCAGCCCACTACTTGCCGAGGGCGAAAAAAGCAGAACTGTGATGCTGCAAGGATGCTGAAGACTGTAAGGGTTCATCATTCTTTGCACTGCATGTAAAACCTAACCAATCGCTTCTTAAAAACTCTCACACCTCCTCCCCCTGCCACTTTACAGAGCATGTCATGTGACTGCAGCCAGCGCGATTCGAACCCAGCACCTCCGGGATGTGCTCAGCCCACTACTCGCTCAGGGTCGCTCAGGGTGGAAAAAGCACAACTGTGATGCTGCAAGGATGCTGAAGACTGTAAAGGTTGATTCTGGATGTAAAACCTGATGAGTTTCTTTTTCAAAAACCCATCTAAGTGCTCCCCTGCCACTTTAAGAGCCTGTCATGCTACTGCGGTCACCAGCATGATGATGATGCTGCAAAGGGTGCTGAAGACTGTAACGGTTGATCCTTTACACTGCATGTAAAACCTAATCACTTGCTTTTCAAAACCCATCATTTTACTCACACCCGGCTAGTCCTGCCCACCCCCTGCCGCTTTACAGAGCATGTCATGCTACTGCAGCAAGCACGATTTGAATCCAGCACCTCTGATATATGATTCTGAAGCGGAAACCAAGTGGGCTACACCACTATCATTGGATTTTTAAGCCCCTTCAAATGCTTGTAAGATCTTCCAAATCAGTGTGTCACTTAGTTTTGGCTCAAAGATCTTAAATGCAAAGAAGTGAGTCAAAGAGCCTGGTAAGAGCTGCAAAAGCTAGAATCAACTGCTAACAACAAGAAGCTGCAGGGATGTGGGTTAGAATTTCTACAATTGATCAGAGCTTTTGAAGATGGCTCACTGGGGAACTTCACTGCCAAGAAGAAGCTCAACTGTGTACTACTGAATTCACTGTATACTAATCATTGCATTGACAAACCAAACTCTGATCAAGGGAGAGCACGCACACAAAAAAAAACCACTTCAGAAAACTGAAACTGCTTGGGAGTTAAGCGCACCTCTAATGACAAGCTGGTTTATAATTGCTGGATGATTACGATCATCTTTGCAGTAGAGAATTCTGCTGCAAGGAGAGCTAGTGCAAGCCTTGTCGCCCAGAAGGCTCTGAGTAAGACCACATTCTCAACTGCGCTGCACGAGTCGTGCTGTACTTTGGCTCAAAGACTCGGTCGGCTCAACGATTAGTCTTGACGATCGCATTCACTTTTTTGCAACACGGACTTTATATGTTAAGAGTGGCATCTTACAAAATTACAAAAGATAAGCCTATTCGAGCATATAAGATGGCAAAGCATATTAAGGTGCACTAGATGGGGCGGATGAAACTATGTTAACTTACAAAGTGGTTAATGTATCGCCCTTTCTAATGGTGACCACGTCTTCGCGTCACCCAAGTCGGCGGTGAAGTTGCTGCTCTACGGAGGAAAGGTGTGGATGGTCCATGATACACCATAAACTTGGCATCATGCGAGGTTAAGTGATATAGTTCGCGCGATCGATCCACAGTTAGAGGATGCAAGGCATATTGGTGAGAAGCTTTTAGTTGTGGTAGAGGTAGCTTGTCAAGGCTGCATCAAGAGGTATAGACGATATAGAAGTTCTTCATGCGAGGCCTCCTTCTGTAGAAATGGCTGCTCTTCAAAATCAAGTAGTTGATAGAAGCGGATTATAGAAATGGTTGGGACCCTTCAAAATCAAGTAGTTGATAAAAGCGGTCCGCACCCTATTATAGAAATGGTTGGGACCCTTCAAAATTAAATAGTTGGTAGAAGCGGTTCCCCACTCTGTGATTTTTGACAGAATGAGTGCCATGACCACCGTGGAATGATTCGCATGGGTAGCTAGTAGTTTGCATCTTCTTAGTGTTCTCTTAGTGCGACATGATATCATACCCCGAGCTCATATCGTGATGCCTAGAGATTGGGCCTCTTTGTGCAAGTGGCCTAGGGCGAGGTTGTGGTGGTGTATTGAGCCATGCAAGCTTTGTCATGCTTCACTTCTTTCTGTCAGTGATCGCCATGCTTCAAGCAAACGGGCAGAGTAGCCACCAACTTTTCAAAAAGAGGCTCAACCAACACTTGGATCCGTTCGGCCATGTCTGACAAGCCACCCATCACTTGCAATTCTTATTGACAACCCAACCTCATTCGCACCGACCTTATTGACTAGCCTCACTACAAATCAGCACCTTATCGACTAGCCTCACTACAAATCAGCACCTGAATTTCCTATCTTAAACCATGTGTAAAAGTCTAAGAAAGCACACAAATACGTGTCAAAGAAAGTAGTGTGTTGGATTTTTCATTGGAAGGAGCTTCTACATAGGCCCACTTTTTGCCCAATGCCCATGCACGACACCTTTAATATACATACATGCTTGGTATCTAGTAGACACATTAATAGACACTTATATCTCAAGCACCAACTGACTACACAATTAGTGGGTGCAATCCATCACCTCCCCAGGATGATGCTCTCTTTCATTATACCAATGTCGAGGGTCACATAAAACTTACAAGGCATAGTTTTAGTTCTAATATAAAATTCAACTTCAAAACAACTGACGACAATGGATTGAGAATTGTTTACGAGTGCCTTTGATAATGGAGCCGAAATGAAGTCATCACCTATCACGTTGGAGAAAATATTGTGGTAACTATGATGACCCATGGAAGGTCCAACTTTCACCTCCCATTGAGTCCTCCTTCACTGCATCTAGCAATGTAGGATTTAGTTGGATTGGTTCTAAAGGCAAAGGCTCTAGAACTAGATCTTTTTTACGACTTCTTTTAAGGTTCAACTATGGCCTTTGGCACCCTTTGAGGTTCTCTTACTGGTTCTACAATTGACTCTATGATAGGGTCTAGGTCTAGGATATGCTTAGGCAAGGTCAATGGTTCGTTACTCAAACACCTACTTAAGTACTAACTCTAGTTTAGCCTCGACCTTCTTAACAAGCGCTTAGGCTTATTTCATTCGCTCCTTTTCCAACATGGGGTTAGGATACTCTTTGAGTTTTTTTTGGAAGGTTTGCATATTCAATGGATTTCCTCTTTGGGAATAGCTGGTTTGAGTGTGAGTTCACTCGTTGTCTCCATGAGGAAGCTCTACTATCTGACGATGTTGTTGCCCTTGACAATTGATTGTGCATTGCATTTTTGCATGTTGTTTGAGGTTTTCTTCTTTTGGGTCTCTAGTTCTAATCCCTTTTCAAGGGCTACTACAGCCTTTGGGGCTTGCCTTAGGCTCTTTAGTAGCAGCAGTTGGCTTTGAGGTTGAAGCTAGAGCTTTATGCTTCTTAGCTGCCTTAGATGTTTCCTTGGCAACTGCCCTCGTCTTGGTTAGGAGCCTTGTGACGGTATTAAGAGGGACTATATGAATAAGTCCTCCTTGTACATTGAACAAGTTAAGGCTTGCGATGTGGCTAATTCTCATGTCATTAGGCTGATTGTTACTCTATTGAAACAATTATTGAGAGGGACTATATGAATAAATCCTCCTCGTACACTGAACAAGTTAAAGCTTGCGATGTGGCTAATTCTCATGTCATTAGGGTGATTGTTACTCTATTGAAACAATTGTTGAGCGTATTCGAATACACAATTATAACATGTGCCTTTGTATAGAATGACATTGGGATTTGGCATTTGATTTGGGGAATGACATAAGGATTTGGCACTAGATTCAAGGATGGAGTTGGGGTACTTACTGTGATGGCTTTATGTGAGGACACTTTACAACACAGTGTCACTGGGCCTTTGCAATGGAAAAGAGGTGGCTTACATGGCAGGTATTTGAAGTCTCTTGCCCTTTTTTATATCATTGCTTCAAACAAGGAGGTATAGTCAATGGCTAGGAGTTGTTATTTCGCCCTTTTTTATATCATTGCTTCAAACAAGGAGGTATAGTCGATGGCTAGGGGTTGTTATTTCGCCCTTTGTTATATTATTGCTTCAAACAAGGAGGAATATAGTCAATGGCCAGGGGTTGTTTTAGCTATCCATATGAATTGAAATGTTCATATGACTCATATCTCTCATGTTCTAGACTCTCAAAGTCTGCTTGTAAAGTCACCGTAGTGTGGTTCTAGGAGGAACCTATTTGGGTAGTAATACCAAAGGTATATATGGAATTTCTAGTGGTCTATACATACCACTTAGTATATGGTATTAAATGGTCTATACATTTCTCTTAGTATATGGTATTAAATGGTTTGTACATACCTCTTAGTATAGGGTATGGCATTGCTTGTGGTTTGCACATACCTCTTAATATAGGGTTCTATTAAATGGGCATTGGATTATGCATTGGTTGAGAAGCATTTGGTAAGGGCAATAGGGCTAGTGGTTAAGAAGCATTTGGTATGGGCAATAGGGCTAGCGGTTGAGAAGCACTTGGTATGGGCAATAGGGCTAGCGGTTGAGAAGCACTTGGTATGGGCAGTAGGGCTAGTGGTTGCCTAGGCATTGAGAGCATAGGTTGTGGTGCTATATTTCCTTGCTACACCAACAATGAGTTGTATCGTGGTTCCCATGGTGCTGACAATGAGCATAATACTATTGCTATCTAGGCCTCAGCATCTTTTAGACACTCCATGCTTGTATGGTTTTGGTGGTAGATTTCACACCAGATTAATCCTCTCCATGAAAATAAATGTGGGTGTCTTACTTAAGGAGACCGATCATAAATAGATCTATGTGTGATAAGTCATCCAGTTTATGGGGGTTGCATCTCATGTGAAGATGTAGCGTCTAGACCTGTAGAGATGGTGGCCATAAGAAGCATCTTGCTCTTGAGAACGATCATAAATCGATCAATGATGAGCCATAATTCATCTAGTCTCTCATGGTAGCTACATTTCATGTGGAGGTACGTGGTTAGCAATGTAGTCCTACATTGTTTCACCCTCCTCCTCCGTTTGGCTCCATTAGTGAGAATCCCACAATGAATGTGTGTCTCAAGGCCTCATATTTGGCCTTTTCATGTGGGTTTAGAGGTCTAAACCAATGGCTTGCTTTACCTCTTTAAGTAAAAGCCCAAATGAGTATATCTTAGCAGTATCTTTAATCCTTCCCATGACCTCGTAAATTAATCGAACTTTTCTAGATATTGAATGTGATCTCTAGTTTCATCAAATTTGTTCATTGTCATCCTTGAGATGTATATTTGGGTTTGTTTTGCCCAAATCTGAGCCTCTAGGTATTATGCTTGTGGTGACCCCCCTTCCCATTTTAAATGCTATCCTAAGCATGTCTTTTTCATATTCACGTGGGCGATGGAATGCAAGGGATTGGTTGCACCACAAAGCCCTATGTTTCATGGTTTAGGATTTCTTGCCCCATGATGTTAGGCTATGCGGAATCCAATGGCACTCATCCTACATCAGCTTGGATTTTGCTTACAAATTGAGGATATGTCATGTGAATTCTCTTGTGGATCCCTAGGGTTTAAGGTAGTCTTGGATATTAGCTCTTTACCCTTACCAGAATCCCCTATTCCTCATCAAAATGTAGAAGAACTGGAACTTCGTTCCATGGTGAAGATACTTCTATACTGAGCTCTCTACCCTTATCGGAATTCCCTATTCCTCGTCAAAATGGACAAGAACTAAAACTTAGTTCCATGATGAAGATACTTCTATAATGAGCTTTTGTGGAAAGTGGGATTCTTGTTTGGATTATGTGCTTTGGAGCATAATGCTCATGTTTTTGAAGTGGATTCCACTCCTAATCATAATTGCTAAGCTATTCCTTGGCTCAACACAATGAAATCTAATCCTTCTCGACTCCAAAATCATGCAAATTACTAAGAAACCTAGGGCTTTCCCTTCCAACAAGATATGTAAATAAAGAATGCTCTAATGCAAATAAATAAAAAACAACAACCTAAACACATCCAAGGCTCCAAATTATATGTTTTTCAGAGTGTGACCTTTTAATTAACATTGAGTAATATTGGGTAATCCTAATAGCTTGGAATGGACGGATGAATGGAGCTAATACATGCACTTCCTCTCCAAAAATTACAAGACCCAAGGACTTGAAAGAATATTTTTGTTCTTATAAATATAGTACCATATATTTGTGAGTTTGATTGTATAGTTAGATTCTAATAGTATGTTGTAGATTTGCATACTTGAATTCTAGATTCTAATAGTATGTTGTCCATTTTGCATACTTGAATTCTAATAATATGTTGTCCATTTTGCATACTTGAATTCTCTTACAAGATTAAGATGTTTGGCCAATGTAGTTTTCTACATTTATAAGATCACATGAACAAGCCACCATTTTATTAGTTGAGGGTAAGGCAAGGAGCTCAAGAAAAACCTAGTCTAAGCTCATAAGAAATATGGGAGTTCAAGAAAAACATAATTTAAGCTCACAAGAACTTCTTATAAATAGATGCAAACAATATGGTGACTTCAAGATCATACGTAAACTCATATATAATATTTAGAATCAACATTTTTATCATACTTTGTTTAAGAACTAACTTACCTCAAATTCTTGCAAGGATAATAATACTTGCTTGTTGATAGAAAATTTCCTTAGGCATAAGATTAGGCCACTCTTCCTACGTGGACTTAAGCTCATTGGGTGCACATAAGCACAAGATTAAGTCACCTTTCTTAATTGGGTTTAATTAAGCACAAGATTAAGATTAAATTTCTCACTAAGCTTACCTCAGTGCAATATCAAGCCATCCTTTCTAGTTGGACTTATATTTAAGCACAAGATTAGGAACCTTTCTTGGCAAAAACAAAATTTCTATCATCTAAACACCTAACTAGCCTTAAAACCAAGAATGAACCACACTTGTTGAAACAACCAAGAGTCTTTTCAAAGATACTTGCCCAAGAGTCTTCACAACTATTTGACTTGGCATTACAAAGATACTTGACCCAGAGTCTTCACAACTATTTGACTTGGCATTACAAAGACACACTTGTTGGATTAACCAAGAGTCTTCATTACTATTTGACTTGGCATTACAAAGATACTTGTTTGATTAACCAAGAGTCTTCATAACTATTTGACTTGGCATTACAAAAATACTTGACCAAGAGTTTTCACTACTATTTGACTTAGCATTTATAAAAGCTTAAGCCAGGCCTCTAAATAAAAGAGACTTGTAACCTTCCTAAGAGATACCTCAAAGAGTCTTCACAACTATTTGACAACATTACAAAAGGTTAAGCCATGCCTCTAAAAAAAAGAGACTTGTGACCTTGCTAAGAGATACTTAAAACGGTTTGTGTTTTACGACTTTTGGCTAACATGGTTCTTCATTGACAACACCCTAATGAGCATCTTTTCTTATATTATAATTCTCAATATTTGACCTTATAAGCACTCTTAAGATGCTCCCAAGTTCTATAGTTTAAGGTCATAATATGAGGAATCAAACTAAAAAGTCCAAACACTAGCCTTGTAATTAGTTATGGGTGCATTTTGGGTCACTTACTCCTAGGGTAGCTTAGTGAGAAAAGGCTTAAGAAGTATAAAGTCTAACTTCTTATATTTGTAAAGCCTTGTAATTAGTCATGGGATCACTTACTCCCATAAGAAGCTTATTGAGAAAAGGCTTATGAAGTATAAAAAGTCACTCATGTTTGCAACTTATTATTCCCATTCAAGCAGCAACTAGAGTACACTAGTAATCTAGAGTACACTTTAGCACAACAATAAACTTCAGTGTACTCTAGTAATCCAGCATGTGTGGATATGATAATCGTCTTGTCTTATCTTGATTCCCTTGTTCTTCTCTCTTCCCTCTTTCTTGAGCAATAGGCATGCATTGTGATTGACTTTACTAAGGATTGCCAACTTGAGTTTTATGGTGAGAGCGGTTGCACCACCCATTAGACTAAGGTCCGCCTTAATGTGACAACAAGTGTGAGAGAAGCACACCACCAAGTAGCTCTATACACGTTGATGGTTTTTTTCCATGCTCAAGGAATATGCCTAATGGATCTGCCTATCTCAAACCCCTGATAGATAATAAGCTTGTTGTGTAGGTTTGAAACCTTAGGAAAATAACCCTTACATGGTCGAGTGGATAAATGCAGATGCGTGAATCAAAATAGAAAGAGCGTGAGCCAATGAAGGAGATGGGCGGTGCTAAGTTCCAAAAGGAATTGAGGCGACGACGGGGATCAAGAAGGACAATTGAGTTTTTTGAAGGGACTCTTCAGGGCATGGTTGATGGCGGTGTGGCTGAAGCGACCACGAAAGAGAGTGAATGAAAATTGCAGTGGAGAGTGTCTCCTATAGGTCAGCTTTGTTGTGGAGATGCAGATTAGAGTATCTGCATATGTTTGAAGATTACAGAGAAGAGGCCATTGCAGTGTGAGTGAAATCGATTTGGTTCATAGCAAAGGGAGTGTAGAAGTCTGGAGAATTGGATAGGTGTGGTGAGTCCCCTAGCTTCTATGATTTCATCTTTGTTAGATAATCCAGTTTGATTTCTCCTTGATTGTAGCTGTTTGAAGATGATGCTTTGAAAGTGTTGTTGTTGGGATCTTCATGTGGGGGATCCTTGAGCTTAGTGGAGTTTTTTCTTCTTTTTCCTTTGTGCCCATGTCTTAGGGCTATTGAGATAGTAAAGTGATTTTGTTTATTTGAAGCAGATAGAGAATTTGTGTTTTTTTCTTTGTTTTCATGATCTTTTTGTGGTAAAGGTGTGATTTTTATTGAGTTCTTGGTGGTTGAGTCTTTATGAGTGTCAGTCAGATGACAAGTGAAGTGTTTCTAAGTCAGTGCTAACTGCTGTCAGCATCTATCGGGAAGATATAGAGGCAGCTCTATGTCAGCTGGGACATCATAATTGTTAGCTCAAGGTGTAGGGACCTTACTTTGGTTTGTCTGAGATAGTTGAAGGGAAGTAATATTGAGTCCCAGCTGACTATTAGAAGTTTGTCAGAAGTCAGTTGTCAGCAGTCGAAAGGCTTTGTGGTCTGATGGGTTTTCTGTGGCAGCTGTGAGTGTGCTATTGTCTAAGAGTTCATAAAGTTGGATCCTTGCTTGGTTTGAATGTTTTGTGGGTATGTAAGTATCTGCAAACATAGAGGATAGAGAACCTGCATTAGCTGAGTTAGTTTAGTTATTCTTGAGAGGACAATCAGATTTGAAGCGGCTGTGTTAGTTACAGTCACAGCTAAGAACTATTTTGGTCAGCTAAGTGCAGCTGAGGGTTGATAAGAGAAGAACATGGCCATTTGAGGTTAGTGCTAACCTAGGAGGATAGCCTAAGGAGGCAGCTGGATTAAATAGGAAGGTTGGGAGGGTGTTGACATGTCCCATTGAGTCAGCTGAGATCAAGGTTGGGAGTTATTCTTGAGAGAACAATCAGATTTGAAGCGGCTATGTGTTAGTTACAGTCACAGCTGAGAACTATTTTGGTCAGCTAAGCGCAGCTGAGGGTTGATAAGAGAAGAACATGGCCATTTGAGGTTAGTGCTAACCTAGGAGGATAGCCTAAGGAGGCAGCTGGATTAAATAGGAAGGTTGGGAGGGTGTTGACATGTCCCATTGAGTCAGCTGAGATCAAGGTTGGGAGTTATTCTTGAGAGGACAATCAGATTTGAAGCGGCTATGTGTTAGTTACAGTCACAGCTGAGAACTATTTTGGTCAGCTAAGCGCAGCTGAGGGTTGATAAGAGAAGAACATGGCCATTTGAGGTTAGTGCTAACCTAGGAGGATAGCCTAAGGAGGCAGCTGGATTAAATAGGAAGGTTGGGAGGGTGTTGACATGTCCCATTGAGTCAGCTGAGATCAAGGCTGGGGTTAGCTGGGTGTAATGGTGCCTTAATTTGGTTTTTTGGTGGGTTGTGGTGCTGGTGGTAGTTTCCTCCCTCACGGTGGTGTTCTTAGAATGGGCTATAGAGGTAAGTCCTCCTGGATACATCATTGTTTTGGTGCCCCCACCGAGGGCTTTGAAGCACCCTTTCAAGTTGTTTGTAGGTTTGAGAGTTGTTAAAAGAGTAGATGGTATCCATGATGATGTACCTAGTGCTCCATGGACATGTTAGAGAGGATTTATAAGACTTTTAGATGGATTGGAGTTGGCAGCATTCACCTTTGTGAACGACAGAGATGAGGATAAGTTGATCTTGCTGTAATGTTGTTGAAAGGGGATGCCAAAAGGTGGATGCAGCATGGAGAGCTCAACTAACTCAAGGTCAGCAGACATATGAAGACGTTAAAGTGGCCTTGGTGCAGCATTATAAGTAGGGGAAATCCCCAAATACTCTGTGGTGGCAGGAAATCCAAAAGTTGAAGCATAATTTGTTAGATGTGTTTGATAGATTTGTGGAACATTTTGAGGACTTGTGGGGTAGATGGGATACTTCCCTAGGAACAAAGCACCCGCTGGTTCTAGTGAAGAAGAATATGTTTATTCAATCCCTTGATAAAGACTTAAAGGAGAAGGTGGAGCTGAAGAGACCCAAAAGCTTTGAAGAGGCCCTGAGGATAGCCAGGGAGAAGGAGGGGAAGCTACAAAGGTGGGCTCAAAAATAGAGGGAAGCTCAGGCTGAAGGACGACAGATTGTCCTACCAGCAAGATGGGGAGGTTATAGCTTTCCTGTGCTATCCAGAAGAGAGGAAATGCAAGATGCTAGGAGAGAAGAAGAGATGTTAACTCAGCAAGAGTTAACAGAAGAGAGGTTATAGCTTTCTTATGCTATTTAGAAGAGAGGAAATGCAAGATGCTAGGAGAGAAGAAGAGATGTTAACGCAGAAAGAGTCGGAAGAGAGGCAGCCAGGGAATGGGATGGATGAGACTCAATGCTTTAACTGTGGAGTAAGGGGTCATATGAGCCTTCAATGTCGACAGCCAAGGAAAGCACTAGGTAGGGTTACTGCGTTTGATCTGCTTTATGTGTGTCCTGGTAGAAGCAGTGTGCAGGTTGAGGATCACTGTTTGAGTAATGTTCCAGAGGATGCAAAGGCCATGGATCAGAGTATTTGTGCAGTTACAGAAAGTGCAGATTGTGTGGCTATGGATCCTGAGTTGGAGGTGCTAGGTGAAGGCAAAGCTGTGGAAGACTGCTCGTTGGTAAGTCTGCTATGAAAGAGCAGGTGGCCCCTAGAGAGTTGGAGTTTTCATAGGTACCTAAATTGAAAATTGCTTCATCAAAGGATGCCAATCTAGAGCTTGCATGTTTGTTTGATGAAGTGGTGGAGTATGAGGAAGAGAGTTTGGCAAAATTATCATGGTGGTCTGATGACACAAGCAATGACGAAGCTAGCGTGGATCAGCATGCATATGTGTGTGAAGATATGGATAGTGGCAGAGATAATGATTTAGACGCTTTGTTGGGGATGATGCCTTGGAGTGTGTCTACCTTTTTTTGAAGATGTGGATACATGAGTGTGTCTCAGTGAGATGAGTGATGAAGTTTCAGATACTGTGAGACGGTTGTGGGATGAAAAGGCTATGGGTGCTGAGACAAGGAGGTGCAACAAGACTTTAATTTTTGGGCTCTTTGCTTGATAGTGTTCAGGATGTTACGAGAGTTGGGATTGATGTTGGAGAGGATAGAGATGTGTGTGCAGGCAAGAAGGATTTTTGGGAACATGAGAGTATAGTTTTGGAGATGTATGCAGATGTGCAACAAGGATATATTTCTGAGTCATATGAAGAGAAAAAATATGATAGGGATGAAGGAATTGAGAAGAGGGCTAACAGGACATATTCATGGAAGATGCAGCTAGTTGATAGGGGGAGGACCTTGAAGTTGTTTGAAGATGGTGTGCAGGTTTTTAATATGGGAGGGTGGTTCAATGCAGCTGGCTGGCTTTGGAGAAGGGTGGTTCAATGCAGTTGGCTGGCTTTGGAGAAGGGTGATGGACTCGTTTGATCTAGGTGGAGAATCAATCAAAAGAAATGTGACCTAGATTTAGGGTTTGTAAATAAGGTTTTGCCAAATAAGTGGTTGAGCATAAATGCTCTAACCAGGGGGGGCTTTGCTCAACGATGGGTTTTTTTCGTGCTCAAGGAATATGCCTAATGAATGTGCCTATCTCAATCCCCCGATAGATAATAAGCTTGTTGTGTAAGTTTGAAACCTTAGGAAAGTAACTGTTGCGTGGTTGAGTGGATAAATGCAGATGTGCAAATCAAAATAGAAAGAGCATGGGCCAATGAAGGAGATGGGTGGTGCGAAGTTCCAAAAGGAATTGAGGTGGGCGACAGGGATCAAGAAGGACAATTGAGTTTTTTTGAAGGGACTCTTTGGGGTGTGGTTGATGGGCGGTGTGGCTGGAGCGACCATGACAGAGAGGTAAATGAAGACTGCTATGTAGGTCAGCTTCATTGTGGAGATGCAGACTAGAGTCCCTGCATATCTTTGAAGATTACAGAGAAAAGGCCAGTGCAGTGAGTGAAATCGATTTGGTTCAGAGTAGTACAGGGAGTGCAGAAGTCTGGAAAATCACCTAGGTGTGGTGAGCCCCTTGGGTTCTCTGAGAAGCATCTCTGTTAGATACTTGATCCAGTTTGATTTCTCCTTCGACTGTAGTTGTTTGAAGATGATGCTTTGAAAGTATCACGCCGGGATCTACATGTGGGGGATCCTTAATCTTATTGGAGTTTTTTCTTCTTTTTTCTTTGTGCCCATGCCTTGGGGCTATTTATTTGAAGCAGATAGAGAATTTGGGTTTTGTCTTTGTTTTCATGATCTTGTTGTGGTAAATGTGTGATTTTGATTGAGTTCTTGGCGGTTGAGTCTCTATGAGTGTTAGTCGGATGACAGGTGAAGTGTTTCTAAGTTAGTGCTGACTGTGTCAACATCTATTCGAAAGATACAAAGGCAGTTCTATGTTCAGCTGAACATCAGAATTGTTAGCTCAAGGTGTAGGGACCTTGCTTTGGTTTGTCTGAGTTAAAGGGAAGTGATCCTGAGTCCCAGCAGAGCTAACTGTTAGAAGTTTGTCAAAAGTTAGCTGTCAGTAGAGTTGTCGGAAGGCTTTGTGGTTTGGTGGGGTTTCTGTGGCAGCTGTGAGTGTGTTGTTGTCAGCTAAGAGTTCATAAAGTTGGATCCTTGCTTGGTTTTAATGTTTTGTGGGTTTGGAAGTGTTTGTGGGCACAGAGGATAGAGAACCTACATCAGCTGAGTCAGCTTAGTCATTCTTAAGGGGACAGTCGGATCTGAAGCAGTTGTGTGTCAGTTGTAGTTAGCTAAGAGCTATTTTAGTCAGCTCTAGTGGTGGTCAGCTAAGGGCAATTGAGGGTTGATAAGAGAAGAGCAGGGCCATTTGAGGTTAGTGCTGACCTGGGAGGATAGCTTGAAGAGGCAGTTGGATCATATAGGGGTGTTGTTGGGATGTCCCATTGGGTCAGCTAGAGATCAATGGTGGTCAGTTAGGTGTACTGGTTCCTTGATTTGGTGTTTTTGTTGGGTTGTGGTGCTGGTGGTAGTTTCCTCCTCATGGTGGTGTGCTTTGGATGGGCTATAGAGGCAGGTTCCCGAACACATCAACATGCAGAGGGTTGAAGCTCTTGAATGGCTCAAGCTTGGCGATTTGATAAGTTTCCCACACAACCCTTGCTCCATTAAGGCTAAACATTTGTGGTGTGCTGCTATCGGCACAAGTTGTACTATGCTCTTTGGGCCTACCACACTACCACTATCAATAGTACACCATTTTAACTTTGCATTTGGGCTTAATGTAGTCATGCTAATGGAACACTTGGTTCCAAGCCTTCAAATCGCGGGCAAGGCATAACCTCAAGGGAAACCCTCTTAGGTTAGTTACCTTAGAGTAACTAAGCAAGCGTAAAGATTATGATTTGTGTACGGATTGATGGTTAAAAGATTATGGCCTAAGGTGAGACGACCAACTCAAGGATAAGTATATGAATATAGGATACATGGTACTTAATGTATAGAGTTAAGAACACCGAATTAAAACTCAAGTACAAAGGCTAAGGTCTCTATTGAGACACCAAAATTTCTCCTTAAGGTGCAAAAAAGATAGACGCTAGATTGGGCTGAGATGGAAAGATATTTCAACAATAGCAAGCTATAAACATTACTATGGACCTCTCTTCTAGGACATGCTTTATAAAATCCACAAGAAAAAGGAGGAGAATATTGAGACTAACCAAAAAAAAGAAGGGCATGCCTTGAGGCGAATGCCCAACAAAAAAAGGGCCAAAGAGGCCATAGGCCCCCAACTGTACAAATCTTTATAACATGCAATTGACTATCATGATGCGTTTGAGATAGAAACAATGGTGGAACTTGCTCATCTTGAGCTAGAGTTCCCCCAAAAGGACCATTATTGAGATTGTTAAATTTGCAACAATGTGATGAGCTATGGTAGATCAAATGCTAGAATCAACATCATTAGAAAAGAGATTAGATGAGATGTGATTAGTGAGCAATTAACTGATAGCTTAATGTAGGCATGGATAATCAAAAACCAGCAAATTCTCATTAGGCCAATGCCTCAATTTATAGAGTTTACATCCAAGCATCTAATCCCACTGATCTCTCCTTGATTCACTCCATAAATTTTGCTTGATTCTCTCCACCTCTTCCCAGAATATCTCCACACCTCCTAAATCTTCTCATGCTACCCTTTATTCTCTCCCAGTAGATACTTCTCACCTTTTCATAGCCTCTCACTCATTTATAGATTCTTTTTTACAGCCTCTTGCTAAGGGCTTGTTCCCGCACACACCCTGTTCACTTGTATATTTCAACACCTCCCATACCTGGACCCTATACCAAGTTTCCCTCCTACTTGGTAGTCCGCGACCAGTGCCTCAAGTCTCTAAACTCATAGTCCTTGACACACTCTCTCTCTCTCTATGTGTCCAAGGCTACTACAAGTGCCCATGACCTTGACTAAAGTGCTTACACATACATCTACCACATGGCCTACATCATCGGTGGCTCAGAGGTGGTTTTACTCTGTTGGGACAGGTTACATTGGGTTGGGGTTTCTCTCTCTCTCTCTCTCTCTCTCTCTCTCTCTCTCTCTCTCTCTCTCAGAAAAGATGATCTGACTCCACTTCCTTAGGAGTCTCCATGAAGTTTGCTGATGTCGTTCCTTCTCCACTGGGTTTGCTGTAGCAGTCTCTTGCCACGTGTCCTGGCTTTCCACAGTTGTGGCAAGTGAAGGTCCTTCCTCTTACTCTACCTCTTCCTCGTCCAGAATCCTCCTCGAGTGAAGAATGCTTTTTCTTCTCTTGCTGTTGAGTCCAGCCATTTCTTCTCTTTGACCCTGGTCTCTTGCTCTAGTAGAGCTCCTTCTATCTCTTGCAGCTCCAATTCAGGTACATTCTTTAATGTTGCTACAATGTTTTCATATTCACCTTTGTCCACACTCTTCAGAAGCACTGCTAGTGCCTCATCATCTTCTACCTGTTTGCCAATGGCTAACAGTTGTTGCTTAATGCTTTTATATTTGTTCGTGTGTGATTAAAGGTTCACTTTCCTTTATATCTAGTTTGTAGAATTGCATTAACAGATTTATCTTTGAATTTTTTTGCTTGAGTGCCAAATAATTTATTGAGTTCATCCCATGCATCTTTTGCCCATTGTATCCATGTAATGTGATGAATGATTTCATCATTTAAACTGAGTGCGATAAGTTCTAATGCTTTCTCATTCCTGATCTTCCACTCATTTTCCCCACTCACCTCTGGGCATTCATCTCTTCCCTCAACTAGCCCCCACAGATTTTTCCTCATGAGCAGATACATGGTTTTTGTTTGCCATGTATAAAATTGCTCCCCACCATTAAATTTGGCTCTCTTGTGATGTATTCATGATGATGTGAAGGGAGTCTTACCTCTTGATCCAATTTCAAGATTCAAGGGCAGTGTCTACCCTTTTACAACTCAATGTATCCATGTAATGTGATGAATGATTTCATCATTTAAACTGAGTGCGATAAGTCCTAAGCTTTCTCATTCCTGATCTTCTACTCATTTTTCCCACTCACCTTTGAGCATTCATCTCTTCCCTCAACTAGTCCCCACAGATTTTTCCTCATGAGCAGATACATGGTTTTTGTTTACCATTTTTTGTTTGCCATGTATAAAACTGCTCCCCATTAAATTTGGCTATCTCGTGATGTATTCATAATGATGTGAAGGGAGTCTTACCTCTTGATCCAATTTCAAGATTCAAGGGCAGTGTCTACCCTTTTACAACTCAATCTGGTGTTTAGGTGATGATTACAACATATTTATCAACATAAATTCACCAGAAATTACATTAAACCAAGGATAACAAATCTGTACTAAATGGTTGGAGTATCAAACCATCTCAGAATTGCAATATGAAGTTATAGGGACCTATATCAGATACCCAATGGTTAATTTGAACCCTCAATTGCACCAAAATATAGTGATTAGTGTTGATTAATTATTGATTAGCAAAATTATCCTCTGTTTTGTGTGCAAAAAACAGAGTATGCGGGGAGTCCAGATATGGGGCCTTAGAGTTCAAATGAGCTCAACCCCTTTCAAGGCCATCAATAGCAGTTAGTCTAGTAGAGGATTAAGCCAAGAAACACAAGATTTGACGAAACATTGAATGCTTAATCTCTATTTTACCAAAGTCACCTGCAGATTTAATAGAGAGCTTGGATCTCACTATAGAGACTTGATGAAATAAAAAATTGTCTTCACCAGCTTGTAGAGCACCCTTGAAAACCCCTAGGGCCAAGAGGAATCAGAGCCATTGCATCTGGTGTAGACAAGATCTCAGATTTGCTTCAAAAAAAAGGCGCCGACAAATTCGTGAAATTCTGCAGTTGTAGAAGGTGGTTTGGTGATTCGTTAAGCTAGGCTGAAGCACAAGGCTTGTGGCTATGTGTGGCTAAAGGCTTGAAGCCTATTGTTAAGCCTGGAGGGAGATCAAGCCCCTCCACCAGCTGGGGGTACATAAGCTCTTTGAAAAGAAGAGGTAAAACTTGATTGTCTACTAATCTTGATTAGCTAGGTGATTAGCAAGATAATGAGCTCATAAATTTGATGGATTTTAAGCTAGGCTGCTTTGATACCATGTTAAATTTGCAGCAATGTGATGAACTATGGTGGATCAAATGCTAGAATCAACATCATTGGAAAAGAGATTAGATGATAATAATTAAGGCGTGATTAGTGAGTAATTAATTGATAGATTAATGTAGGCATGGATGATCAAAAACCAGCAAATTCTCATTAGGCCAATGCCTCAATTTATAGAGTTTACATCCAAGCATAGTAACACCTTAGGTAGTGCTGCTGTGAGAGCTACATGTAGATAGAGAATTCATTGTCTCAAATTGAGACATCCTCCTGGGTGAAAGAAGAAGATCATAGTGTGTCTTGCTCTCTCTCTTGTGTATGTCTGTGTTTGCTTTACAAGGAACTCAAGCTCTCCCTCTCCCCTACATTCTCTTTATGGTATCAGAGCTCCGGTTCATGTGAGAGCTAAGGAGGCAAGAAAGGAAGCGGTATATATGTAAGGGTATTTCTATCTCTTTCCTTCTTTGATTTTGGAGTAACACCTTTGATAGCTACTGCTACTGTAAGAGCTATATGCAGATAGAGAATTCATGGTCTTAGATTAAGGCATCCTCCTGGGTGAAAGAAGAAGATCATAGTGTATGTAGCTAACTTTCTTAACTAAAATTTTGTGCTTTTCGGTGCGATTCGGGCATGTTTTAGGCCCCATTGTGGCTATGTAAGTTTTTTGCATGCACTCAATGAAGGTCAATTTTGACCGTGTATGGCTAATTTCTGGTTCGGTGTAAAGTTGTAGAAATTTGGGTGCATAATAGTCTGTGTGCAGAGAATCCAAGATTTGCAGTATTGGTGAATGTATGTGTATGTGACTGGTTCACATATAGTGGAAGAGAATCTAGGATTTGCTGGTGCTAGTGCATGTATGTGTGTGTGACTGGTTCACATATAGTGGCATTATAACATGTTTACAGTACCTCTATTGAAGATTATGGATTTTTTGCACATGAAGAAGGCCTTTTGCAAGCACTGTGGTTGCTAAGTTATTGCAAGTAAAGATGTCTAATATTCTATCCTAGATTATGAGTGAGAAGACATGAATAACTTCCAGGTATGGAAGTTCAGGGTGACTAATTTCCTTATAGGAAAAGGATATTAGGAGTTGATCATAGGTAATGAAAAGGAGTCGAAGATTGTTGAAGAAAATTCAACCCCATAGCAAGTGCAGGCATATAAAACATGACATGAAAGAGCGAGAAATGTGTTATTTGTTAGTGTGACAGATTATACAATTATGCATATACAAGATGCACAAATGACTAAGGAGGCTTTGGACACCTTACTGAAGATGTATAAAAAAAACACCCAAGCTTAGAAGATGCAACTAAATCAAGAGCTGCATAATGTGACTAGAGGAAAGTTGAGTATAAATGATTACTCAAAAATTTAAAGGGCTTTGTAGATGCCCTTACTTTTATTTTGGATCCCCAGTAGATAATGATAATATGGTGTCCGTGACCTTGAATGGTCTTGGAAAAGAATACAGTTAGTTTCAGAATTCCATTGGAGTTCGAGAGAACCTCCCTTAATTAATATTAAGGGAGGTTCATCCTCTAGAAATTCAAATGAACAATCCTTCTATTAAGATACATGTAGAGGTAGAGGAAGATCATTATCTAGAGGCTGAGATGGAGGCCATAGAAATCATGGGCAGAAAAGAGAACAACACGAATGTACAAATAGGTGGAAGAGGCCACTCTAAAGGTAGGGAGAGCCATAGGAGCCAAGGTGGTTGGCAAAGCAATAAAAATGCAAATAGCATAGAGTGCTATTATTGTAGTAAACCACGGCACATGACAAAAGATTGATATGAAAAGGAGAATGATACCAAAAGTAAAAATTTACAGGTAAGTTATAGTGAGCAGTTCTTTGTGATATAGCACATGCTCAGCTTCACAAATAGGAGATGTGTCAGGATCATGCAATATTTGGTATGTGGATTATATTGCCTCTAACCACATGACCAATCATGGTGGTGGACTAGTTTAGAGATATGTAGAAAATGGAAAAACCTCGATATATAAAAACATAAGATGATACTATGTATCCAATTGTGCATGTTGGTAAAGTGCCATTGTCTAAGACAGATGGTAAAATGTACTTGGCAGATATACTTTATGTTCAAAATATTACAAAGAATATGGTTTCTATTGGACAAATGGTTGAGTAAGGTCTACAAGTGAGGTTTAATCCTTTTAAAAAGGATGTTTTATGGAAGACTTCCAAAATCAGTATTACTTGGTTTGCAAAGGAAAAGATGTTTACTTTGGATGTGAACATGCTTGAGGTGAAGGAAATCATGTTTGTGCATGGGACAAGTGTTATGTAGACATTGACATATGGCACAAGTGCATTGGTCATGTGAAGATACAACCACGTTTGCACATGGGATAGGCGTCCTTACATATATTGATATATGGCACAAGCACATTAGTCATATGAATATATGGTGATGACTAAAGTCTATGCAAGCCCAAAATATTGTTACAGGGTTGATAGTATGCATAAAGGATGTGAAGCATGTCATCTTGGTAAGTAGACCAAACATTCTTTCCCACATGAAAAGCACATTGGTGTAAGGCCATTAGATGTTATATATTGTTGAAATTCATGGATCAAGCTCCCTAATGACAATCAACTATCTAATTAGATCCTAATACTAATCTAATGTGACAACACTAATCTAAGGTGGATAAAAATGAACAATACTCACAGTGATGAGTGTGTGCTAATTAAGTTTAGACTCAAATTCACTTAGGTTACAAGATGGAAACTTGTACTCATAAAAAGACTTGAGATGTGCTGCTTGAATTGCAATGCTTCAAATGTCCTCCTTTTATATGAGGAAAGTATAACAAAGCTCTGATAGCTCATGTGGGATAACTTGGCTAGGTGACTTGGCACTCTAGCATCACTCATTTCAACACCGCCCCTTGATGCTAGATTGGGTACAATTTTTAGGCTTTCCCTCTTCCTCTCTCTCCCCTTATGCTAGGTTGCTTTGGCCTTTATGCTACTTTGGCATTATAGCTGCTTTGGCTATGAATTTCAGCTTGAGTGCATCATATGGCCTTAGAGGATGATTACATCACACTTTTTGTAGAGACAAGAGGGGTGAAAAGTACAATGGTTCTTTCTCTAGAAGAGCACGTCTTCAGCTGGCTTAACTTTATCCTTGATGTAGTTTTCCTGCTTCACTTTTTGTAGAGACAAGAGGGGTGAAAAGTACAATGGTTCTTTCTCTAGAAGAGCACATCTTCAGCTGGCTTAACTTTCTCCTTGATGTAGTTTTCCTGCTTCTTTTTTTGATAGCAGTCTTCTTCTAGGTGACCAACTTTTCCACAATAGTCACGAACAAGCTTTGGTTTATCTTTATTGCGACATTCATTCTTGGTATAACCAAGTTTTCCACAGTGATAACATCTTGGAAGTTGAGATGTTGGTTGATTTGTCCTTTGAGTTCTCCCACCCTTTGTATACAGTGCTTGCTCACTTGAATGTGATTTGAATGATTCTTTATCTTTGAATCTGGATTCTTGTTCAAGTAGAGATGATTCCACATCTTGAAGTTTAGTGTTGGCACATTTTTAAGTGTAGCAACAATTGATTCATAAGGTTCTTTGTCAACACTTTTTAGCAATACAGCAATAGATTCATCTTCCGTCTCAGTCTCCTTGTCGAGCTTGTAAAACTACATGAGAAGGTTGATCTTTGAGCTCTTTGAGTCGGTGCCGAAAATCTTGTTGAGTTCCTGCCATGTCAACTTGGCATCCTTAATGTCAGCAATGTGACTAATCACATCATCATCAAGATTTTGAGCGATGAGGCCTAATACTTTGTTGTTTTGAAGTGGCTCAACCTCCACTTCTTCATCCTCAATAAGGTGCCAAAGCCCCTTACGCATAAGCAAGTACATGGTCTTGTTTTGCCATGTGAAAAAACCATCACCATTAAATCTTGAAACAACTTCAACACGCTCCATACTGAGAAGGTCTTACTAACAAGCTTTTATTTTTCTTTGTTAGCAGTGTCTAATCTCATACAAATTTGTAGTGTGAAGGTCAGGAAGGTCTTTGCACATGATAATGATTCACGGCGGCCAGTGTCTAGTCCCAGTACAAGGATGATAATGAAACAAATTCTCTTCAATTGAGTAATGCAAGAGGATGCAGTGAATTTTGATGCAAGAGGATGTTTTCAACTATGGAATAGTACTCTAATTTTTCAATTTTGATTTTGATTCAGGTCAATTTTTGCTAATTGCTTGCTAATACCAATGATTAAGTGCTAATCATATAATGATTAACACAACAAACTTTGGAGGAAAAATTTGAGAAAATGAGAAAGCTTTTTGATGGGGATTTCTTAATGAACCTCTTGCTCTTGATGAGGGTCAAAGGCTCATGTGAAAAAACGCAGCTCAAAATGGTCAATTTTTGCTTATTTTTGGCGCCTGCTAAATAGATGCTCCCGGTGTGTAGACTAAGCCATTAGCCACAAGATTTGAGCTATGGAGGCCTTTAGGTAAGTAGAACACATGGCTAAAAGGGCTTGCCCTAATTTGACGTACATGACATGAATGCTTCAAAAGACCACCCAATCGACGGCGATTTATAAAAAACGATTTTCGGGCAGCAACGTGTGAATCTCTCTAATTCCTCTGGTTGGAGTGAATAGCTATGTGAGGCCAACACTTGGCTAGAATGGTGAAGAGAATGGTCAATGGCAAGCTTGTGAAATTTAGGCCACAAAGAGGAAGGAAGGATAAGATGAGATTAGTAGGAGCTAATTACGTGATTAATGAAAAAGGTTAGACTAATATGAGTTAAAGCTAAGCTAATGGGGAGCTTAAACCAAGCTCTATTATATATTGTTGAAATTCATGGATCAAGCCCCTAATGACAATCAACTATCTAATTAGATCCTATTCCTAATCTAATGATAATACTAATCTAAGGTGGATAAAAATGAACAATACTCATGGTGATGAGTGTGTACTAATTAAGTTTAGACTCAAGTTCAGTTAGGTTACAAGATGGAAACTTGTACTCATAAAAAGACTTGAGATGTTGTGCTTGTATTGCAATGCTTCAAATGTCCTCCTTTTATATGAGGAAAGTACAATAAAGCTATGATAGCTCAAATGGGATAACTTAGCTAGGTGACTTGGCACTCTAGCATCACTCATTTCAACATATATTTGGATATATAGGGACCAACCAAGATTGCAACAATTGTAGGTTACTAGTATTATGTTACATTCATTGATGAGATTAGACTAGGAAAGTGTGGGTTTATTTCATGAAGGAGAAAAGTGAAGTCCTTTCTCGCTTTCAAATATTTAAAACCTTGGTTGAGAAGGAAAAAGGCATGCAAATAAAATGCATGAGATTAGATAGTGGTGGAGAGTATTTCTCCAATGAGTTTAACGATTCTTGAGAAAGCACGGAATCAAGAGATAGTTTACATATACAGGTATACTCTACAATAGAATGGTGTTGCAGAAAGGAAAAATAGGCACATTACAAAAGTGACACATGCCTTGATGTGTAAAAAGAATATGCTAAATTATTTTTGGGTAGACGTAGCAGAGTGACTATTGTTTTCATTATGAATAGGAGCCTCACTATAGTTATTCATGGTATTATGCTTAAACAAAAGTTTACAAGCCTAAAATCACTTGAAAGTGTTTGGGTATACTGACTGCATATGTGCATGTTCCCGATAAAGTGAGAACAAAGTTGGATACAAAGATAAAGAAATGCATCTTCATTGGTTATATGCTTTGGAGAAGAAAGGTTATAGATGAAATAACCCCACCACTTATGAGATGCGAGTAAGTAGAGATGTTATCTTTTATGAGATGACTAGTTTCACTGGTATGCACCAATGAAGGCCACAGAAGATGTAGATGTAAGAAGTAATAATGTTGCCCCACATGTAAAGTAGCAAATCGTGAGTTCTTAGTGGACCTAGAGTGTCCTCTGGCACTTGATCCGATGTTAGTCCATAGTTAGGTAGGTTGAGAACAGATGTAAGTACACATATATCATGCAAAGAGAAGGAAAAGATAGATCAACCTTTTATGCATTATCTATCACTAAGTCACTCACATATGGATGGTGACTCTAGTGGCTCTGAGCAGAGTCTTGATGAGGATCCTGGCATTCCATTGGTGGTTACTCCTCCTAGGGTTGTTTTGAGGACACTTGGTAGTGATCCAAGTGTATGTCGATCTACGAGGGTTAGATATCCTATTGATAGGTTAAGATATGATGGATATGCAGTCTATCATTATGCTTATATGGTTAAAGCAACACAGGAGTTAGAGCCCACTTGTTTTAAGCACGCATTTGGAAATTTAAAAATGGAAAGAGGTTATGAATGAGGAGATGGCAACATAATGCAACATGGGAGTTAGTGTCTTTGCACAAGGAAAAGAAGGACATTGGATGTAAGTAGATGTATAAGGTCAAGATAACTTAGATGGATCAGTGTGATTAGGTATAAGGAAATATTGGTTACCAAGGGTTATATGTAGGCCTATGGCATTGTCTATGATAGGCCATTTAGCACGGTTATGAGAATGGCAAAAACCATGTGTGAGAGCTATCATTGTTATGGCTACAACAAAGGGTTAGTCTTTACATCAGATGGATGTAAAGAATGCTTTCTTTGCATAATGATTTCATAAAGCAGAGCATAAACAACTCATCAATCAAAACCACAGGAAACTTCCTACATATAGATAATAAAAGAGTCTATCTTAACAACCCTAAGACATGGGGTTCACACAGTAAGGAGGAAGAATAAAGGAAACAAAGGGATCCACCACAAGATGATCCTAGCAAAGCTCTTCAAGTCTTTTCTTCATTAAACACTACAGCTACACCCTCCAGGCTTCCACCATCAAACACAACAGAGAATTGTTGAGCAAAGATTTGGACTGGTTCAAGTTCTTACAGAGATGCAGCTTTAGAGATCCTAGGCACCAACCTCCTACAAGATCCTCTATCAACCTTGCATCCTCTGCTCTGGGATAGACCCGAACCTCCTCATTCAAAATCCCGTATCTCCTTCTTCTTCCCAAACAAAACAAACAACCCAGCAAGATTCACAGAGCTGCTACACAACCAAAACCCCTTGGCTTTCTCGCAATCCCTCACCTCTATCCTCTTCCTTGCGTCTATGTGCTCCTCTTCTGGCTCGCGAGCATCTACCTCCTCTTCTACTATGCATGCAAGAGTTTTTTCTTCATTTAGCTAGGGCTCTCAACAGCAGCTAGTTCTATTATAGAAGGTGGCCATGCAACATTCCCTATTTCCTAAGGTTCTAACTATACTCTACGGGCTTATTCTCCTTCCTGGGTTTTGGCAGGCATGTATCTTAGGCTGCTTTAGCGTCTTGACACATAAAAACCTATCAGCGCCATACTCTCATTTGTGCCATGATGATCTGTACTGCCATCTCCCCATGCCAATCATTGTATGGGGTCTTGGCATTCACTCCGCTAAGCACAGGGTATGGACCGCGCTTTTACCAATTACCTCATATTGAAGAGTCCAAGGCACTTCCAGCCAATGAAGGTCTATCATGATGAACCTCTATATCACCTATAACCTTTCGTGCTGCCTCACCATGTTACCTGCCTCAGGGCTACCCAAAGCTTCCCACAAATTTTTCCTACATCTGGCTGTACGGATTTGTCAGAATACGCAGCGGAGATGATGACCAGATCTGGGAACACAAGAGCAAAACACAATGCAGAAAAAATAACAGCACAAGAGAGAGAGTGGTAGAGGCGTGTAACTCTGCCCTATATACACAAGAAGATCCCGAGAATAATACAAATGTGACAAGGGGCTGGGGGCCATTTTATATGGCCCCCCAACAGTAGTCGGCCTACTGTAGGGCAGCCGACAGGACACCAGAGGAGCCCACGACTTGCAAATAGCAGTCGGCCAGCATAAAAGGTCCATGACCTGTCCAGACCAGTCAGCCAGCTCCATGATGTGAACACAAACATGCTGATGCAATTGGCCAGCATGAAAGGTCCACGACCTATCCAGACCAGTCAGCCACCTCCATGATGTGAACACAAACATGCTGATGTAGTCGGCCAGCAATTGGGTCCTCCTGCCATCAGCCACCCATGCCAAGAAAAATAGGGAAAATACGGGGAAAATACGGGGAGTGAGGAAAAATGATGACACCTACAAAGGGCAAGCACACCCACAACAGAGGCCCTGGTGTATATATATAGACAGGAGATGACTTCTAACACCCCCTCTCAGCTCCTGGCTAATGAAACCAACCACAAGGAGCTAGGGTGCCGCCTAAGAAAATCTTGAGATAGCGACTTCATGAAGAGGTCCACCGTACTGTCCTCCTTCGAATAGAACTCTAGCAAGATGTCATCAGCAACGATCTGTTCACGAGAACAAAGTGCCTCTGGATGACCGTGGGTTCCTCCAGTGGAAGCCCAATCCTGCAATGCAACCTCACCACCTCACAAGCAGCCCGGTACTCTGCCTCTATCATTGACAAGGCAAAAGATGACAGCCTCTTACTGCTCCTAGGCCGCCTGAAGTAGATCTCCTCGTGTCCGGATCTCCTCCCCAAACTGAGTCACTCTAACCGTGGAGTCGGACTCCATCAATCAATCCCCCTCCTGTGTAAAAGAGTCCATGATGCTTCACATGCCGCAGAAACCATAGGAAACGCAATCCTACCTCCCAAAGAGTCATCCGCAACCATGAGCTCAACTGCCTCATCAGGAAGCTCTCGTCCAATCTGGTGTCCATCAACCAGATCAATGAACCATTCTACTTTTGAGAGTCAAAGAGGCATCACACTACTCACAAGGATCAACACTTGTTACAGTGCAAAGCCTAGTCCTGGAAACCTGCTGAAGACCATGCAAGGCCTTCTAAGTCCTGTAAACCACCCCCTCTGAATCCAAAACCACAAAGCCTCGAGAATGCACCTCCTTCTACAAGTAATCAGCTGCCACCTGCCTGGCTTTTCGAGAGGTCCCCATGGAAAGAACATCCTCATCTACATGAGGTTCTTTGTCCCAGGAATACTACGAGACATCAGAGCATAAGTTACCTGTTTAGTTTCCTCTGATTGACAACACAAGAACCACCAACATCAGTACTGAAAAGTTCGTGCTAGCTCTGCTGCCACATCAACTGGCAAGCTATCCACCATCTAGTCCCGGAAAGCCTGCACCTGCAACATATCCACACTTAAGTGGCCATTACCAGACTGCCACTCATCACAAACCTGAGGACCTGGGAGAGAGAGAGTGCTGAAAGCTTGTAAACTCCATTCTCCACTCTGCCTTCCCAAACCACTTGGCCTGTTTCTTTGTCTTGGAGAGCAACAAAATGCTCATCAAACTCCACCCATATGCCAGTCTTGCAAACCTGATGCACTGACAACAGATGAAAACCAAGTGACGGAACATACAATACTTAGGAGGAATGCTTCCCCCCTCTACCATCGGGAACTATCTCCATCCTACCCTCACTGTGAAAACTGGGATAGTGGATGTATCCCCCAGTAAGAATGTGACCATAATACTTGTAGAGATCCTGTAAATTTGAACGGGAAGGAGTCATGTGCCTGGAAACACCACTGTCTAGAATCCACTCTCGAGTATCCGTTGTGCAGAAAATCCTCCAACCTCCTCCCTGCCTGAAGAAAATGAAACATCGGTGTCCATCACCTCCAGGTGCATAAAAGCCGGAGTCTTCATGATTGCTACTGAGGAATCTTCACCCTTCTCGGTCTTCCACTTGGGACATTGCCTCCAATAGTAGCCTTTCTCACCACAATCATTATAAGTCCTCTCTGCCTTTAGTTTCTCGCGGTCAGTAATAACGGACTTCTTCTCAGAAGACTTCTCCGATGAAGCCTTCCCTTTGCCTGTGTTACGACCTTTCGACCGTTGGACAGTTAAGGCCTCCGAACCTCCACCCTAAGGATTCATGAATCGTTCCTCCTGGTCCAAGACCATGGGCACAAGCTCCTCCCACGTGATGGTACTGAGCCTGCCCACTGGTAATCAAAGATGAGTAAAATGCTGAGTACTGAGAGGGCAAGTGTGACAGCAACGTTATGGCCATGTCCTCTGACGATATCTCCTTCCCAGCCTGAAGAACTTCCTGTTGAAGAGCCTGCAGCTTGTTAATATACTCCCGCATCGTCGATGACTTTGCAGGGCTCATAACCCGCATGTGTACTTCCAAGGAAATCCTCTTCATGGGCGATACCCTCTTGTAGAGAGAGGCCAAATGCTACGATATACCTTTGGCCAGCGTCATATGCTTTACATGATTGATTACCTACGGTGTGCAGTTGAGAAAGATAAACGAACGGACCCTAGTGTTAACACGATCCCATATCTGTGCCTGTGCCTCCCGGTCCCTTCAGATTGACGGTAACTCCCCTTCTTCTACTTCCGGCCGTGAAACCCCAACAATGACAAAATCAGCCAAGTCATAAGACTTCAAAACAGATTCCATCATAACCTTCCATATGCCGTAGTTGTTCCCGTCCAGCTGATGGTCCACCGGGAACATGGGGAGTGTAGGGATCTTCACATGTCTCTCGGCCATCTCTAACAGATCTGCCATTGCATGGATGTACTCTGAAAAAGGGTGGGTGAGTAAAAACAAAGAAGAACTAACACCTACAAGTGGCTGTCCAGCAAATCAGCCCGCCATATTCTTGCTTCTCCTCTTCCCAGACAGTCCCGAACAGTCTACCAATCAGTAACACAACAATCCCCCTCTTGCTCACACAAATCCCAAGAACTATATAGAACCTAGGCTCTGATACCATGTCAGAATACGCAGCAAAGATGATGACCAGATCTGGGAACACGAGCAAAACACAATGCAGAAAAAATAACAGCACAAGAGAGAGTGGTAAAGGCATGTAACTCTGCTCTATATATACAAGAAGATCCCGAGAATAATACAAATGTGACAAGGGGGCTAGGGGCCATTTTATATGGCCCCCCAACAGCAATCTGTTGTAGGAGAGCCAACAGGACACCAGAGGAGCCCACGACTTGCCAACAGCAGTCGGCCAGCATAAAAGGTCCACGACCTGTCCAGACCAATTGGCCAACTCCATGATGTGAACACAAACATGCTGATGCAGTCGGCGAGAAACTAGGTCCTTCTGCCATCACAAGGCAGCCACCCATGCCAAGAAAAATAGAGAAAAATGGGGGGGAAATACGGGGAGTGAGGAAAAATGATAAGACACCTACAAAGGGTGGGCACACCCACAACAGAGAGGCCCTGGTGTATATATATAGACAGAAGATGACTTCTAACAGGATTGACCCTGAACTATACCACGTAACCTTGGCTGGCCACCTTCATGGTGTATCAGACCATCCACACCTTTCACACTTCACCATCAACTTGTGTAACACGAGGACACGATAACATCTTCTCTGTTGAGCATACTCTAAGTAGAAGAAGAAATTGAGTCAATTGAGGCATTCGTAGCTCTCTGATGACAAGTAGCAAAGCAAAGAATAGCCGGCCTATAGTGCAAACGAATGCACAGCGAAGGAGCTGACAGGTGATAAAGCAGTAGAGCTGACGAGGACAAAGAGAGAAGCAGGAAATGTAGCATCATCTCACCACCATCACCTCTTGCAGATTATTGCCACTCAATGTGAAGATAAGGTTACACTTTTTTTTATATAAATATTATCCTCCTAAGGGTTGTTCACATGCCTTACACACACTAGCACGTTGTATGCCAAAACACTGCACCATTGATGGAATATTCTCCAAATTGGGTATTATCAACTAAGTCTACTCGATCAAATATTTCTCACCAAAAATTTGTAAGCTGTGAAGAGTATGAGCAGGCATCCAGTGTATTTTTGTGTGTAAAAATGAAGAGAAAATTCCTTGTTAAAACGCCACAACCAAATGAGTATGCAGGCGTATGTGTGAATAATCAAAGAAAAGATATATACACATCAAATCTAAGCATGCCTAAAGCACAAATGCATGAGATGACTGCATTGCAAAACATGGCATCCACACATAATGCATCAAAGGACATAAGGAGATCAAGTACAAAGCATTATGCACCGCAGAGCACATCAAAGAGCTTGTCAAAAGCGCCAAGAATCAAGCCAAGAAGTAAAGACCAAAGAGTCGACAAGAAGAGGAAGACATCATCAACAAGGAGAACAAGAAGTGGAGTCAAGGTCATAGCAACGAAGAGGCTACCACAACATTGACATCAACATGATCAATAAAGGAGCTACCAACCACTACCCTAACCTAAATCGTATGTTGTAAAAGCCACCAATCGGGTAGGAAAATTTGTATGAGAAGACTCGACCACTAGAGAGTAGCCAAAGTAGCTCCCTGGGGGAATGAAAATCAACTTGACCACCTCTAAAGTAACCTCTGAGCTAGAGAGTAGCCAAAGTAGCTCCCTGGGGGAATGAAAATCAACTTGACCACCTCTAAAGTAACCTCTGAGCTAGAGAGTTACCAAGCCAAAAGAGCCTCTAAGTTACCAAGCCAAGTTTAAAATGAGAGGGATTGATGACATGTAAAAACTGATATCCAACCACCTTGAGTAGCCCAAAAATTTGGCACCAAGGGGGGGTGTTGAGAAATGTGGTGTGCCAAAGAGTATAAGAACGAGGTAGGGAGTGAGAATGAATAGCCAAGAAAGTGCAAAGCATAGCATGCAACCACATGAGCAAAGGGATTTATCCCACATTGATGTACAATCCCAAGTGTGTACCTCCTTATATAAAAGGGGGCCATTTCAAGCAATGAAAGCATATCACTTGCACACATCTCAAGCCTTGTTATGAGTACAAGTCTTAATCTCGTAACCTAATTGTGCTTGAGTCTATTGCACATACTCATCATCATGAGTAAACTTAGATTACATCTATCTTAGATTAATCATGTTTAATTAGTATAGGATTAGGTTTGATTAGGTGGATGTTTTGTCGCTCGAAGCATACTTTCAACACTTGTGATGGTATAATGGAGGACTGTATAAATAAGTCCATCTTGTACACTTAACATTGGATGTTTCCTACCCTCGACTTGATCGACTTGGTCTGGATCCTTGTGATGACATCAAGGGGGACTGCATGACATCTTCTATACTTAACAAGTTAAGGCTCATCAAATTGGCTGGTGCTCCAGCCAGTGGGGGGATTGTCACTCTATTGGGACAATCCTTGAAATCATGATCGAATCCACACTTATAACATGTGCTTCCGAATGGAATGAGTTTGGGACACTAGATTCAAGGATAATTTTGGGTACTTGGTGCACAGACACTGTATGAGGACACTCAACAACACGGTGTAGGAGGCCCTTGCGATGGAAACATTGAAGAGGTAGCATACATGGCATGTTATTTACATCTCTCACCCTTTGTTGTTCAATTCAAATACCTATAAGTTTACTGCCATATTAATTTGGCATATTAAGTTTACTGCCATATTAATTTGGCATGTTATTTACATCTCTCACCCTTTGTTGTTCAATTCAAATACCTATAAGTTTACTGCCATATTAATTTGGCATATACATAAAAATTTGCATCATGTATATATCTATACACTAATTAGGAAATGGATCACTACCACATGGCAGTTTTGAGGAGGGTTGATGACCTACATGTGCAACAATTCTACTATAGAAAGAACTTAATTTGTAATGAAGGGTAGGGTGTTGAAAGGGGATCGACTTTACTATGGAAAGAAGTTCATATGTAATCAAGGTTAGGCATGTAGTATTAATAGGGTATATAGACTATAGTTTAGGGATAAAAGTATGGTTAGATGGCTTGCTTTTAGTACTAATAGTAGTCACACAAGGCATTGAATATCTTTCATAGTGTATTGTGTTCTATGTAATAAGAATGTACTTTAGAAAGAGCATATATTTTTTAAGATAAAAATCACTTCAAACAATATGATGTTGAGTTTTATTTTCCAAATAATGGTGCTTTACTACCTCAATAGTAAGTATATTCAAAACATTGTTTTGGCTCTAGTGTAGCATCCTTTCACCCCATAGTTTTTATGATTTAATAAAAATAGGTAATAGTGTGTATATGAATAGCTCAAAGAAAGCGAAATACTATATAGTATGACAAACAAAATCAATAGTAATAATAGTGTAATGTATACTATAAAGGATAATATATTACAATTAGTTGATCTGCCTTGAATTTTTAGTAAATCATGTAAGAAAAATATATGTATTTATAAGACTTGGCTTATTTATTTAATGTAATATGGAAGAAAAAAGGTAGAGAGAGTGGGGGGAGAGTGTCTAAACCCAAGGTTTGGCCATAAAAAACAAAAGAGGTAATGAAATAAGCATAGTTGATGCATGAAAAAATAAGAGGGGAAGGCCACAATGATCTCTCTCTCTCTCTCTCTCTCTCTCTCTCTCTCTCTCTCTCTCTCTTATTGAGTTCCTTCCATAGCACATAGTAAAGGAGGATGGTATGATTTTTGCTAGCCAATTCATTAGAACATATCCATAACAAGAAGCTCAATGGTCATCATCACTTGCTTCTTCTTATTATTAAAAGAAGGTGATTTTTGTTAGCCATTTCATTAGAACATATCCATGACAAGAAGCTCAATGGTCATCACCTTCTTCTTCTATTTCAGAAGAGGAAGAGATTTTTGAGTAGTCTCTAGATTAGACACCAAAAGCATCCTCCTATTCTAAGTCACTTCCTCTTGAAATCTAGAGTCTAAAATTGTATGGTGCACCAAAGAATTTGGAACATTCACTAACAAGCTGAGAAAAACAACAATTATTGTCTTCTACTATTATGATGTCGTACTGCATGGAGAAACATGGAGAGGGAGAAGGCTTGGTTCTTGTTCACCTCTCCTAGCCATAGAGCAGAATGAGGAGCCCCCCATTCTGTCACGCTATATGTAGTGGCCTACCTGCCCACACTAGCTTAGATGCCCGTGGTGCTACGACCCCAACATCTCATCCCTAAACCTCGGTCTCGCTCACCGCCCGCTCTCCAACATGTATACTCGGAGCCCGGTTGAGCCCTCATGTAGTCATTATGGACTATGTTGTTGAAATATACAAGTGAATAGGGTGTGTGCGGGAACAAGCCCTTGGTTAGAGGCTGTAAAAGAGAATGAGTAAATGTGAAAGAACCTATGAAAAGGTGAGAAGAATCTATTGGGAGAGAATAAAGGGTAGCATGAGAAGATTTAGGAAGTGTGGAGATATTCTGGGAGATATTCTGGGAAAAGTGAAGAGGTGGAGAGAATCAGGGAAAAGAGGTGGAGTGAATCATGGAGAAATCAGTGGGATTTGATGCTTGATGTAAACTCTATAAATTGAGGCATTGCCCTAATGCGAATTTACTGGTTTTTGATTATCCATGCCTACATTAATCTATTTGTTAATTACCCACTAATTACATCTTAATTATTACCCACTAATTATGTCTTAATTATTTGCTAATCACCTTGTTAATGATACTGATTCTAGTGTTTGATCCACCATAGCTCATCACAATGCCCTAATTTCAACATGGTATCAGAGCCATGCTAATTTGTGAGCCCATTATCTTGCTAATTATTTTACTAATTAGGATTAGTAGAAAATTATAATTTTTTCTCTTTTTTCAACTCACCTCTGTACCCCCAGCCAGTGGAGGAGCTCCCTCTCCTTGCACACATAAAATTAGGCCAAACCCTTCTAGCACATGATAGCTATCTCATAGCTCTTCAAGCCTATCTAATCAAAAGCGCAAACCGCCAGCGAACGAGGGAGAAATCGCAGATTTACTAGGCACCGTTTTTCTGAGCTGTTTTTGACATTACTACTTCATCAATTCAAATGTCTCTAATTCCTCTTAGCCCAAGGTGTTTTCAAGCATGCTCTACAAGCTGGTGAAGACAGAATTCAATTTGATCAAGTCTACAGTGAGATCCAAGCTCTTCCTCAAATCTACAGGTGACTTTGGTAAAACAGAGATTAAGCTTTCAATATTTGGTCAAATCTTGTGTTTCTTGGCTTAATCCTCTACTAGACTCATTGCTATTGATGCCTTTGAAAGCATTTGAGCTCATTTGAAGTCTAAGGCACCAGATCTGGACTCCCCGCATACTCTATTTTTGCACACAAAATAGTGGATTAATTTACTAATCAGTGATTAATCAGTGCTAATCATTGTATTTACTAATCAGTGCTAATCAATGGATTAATTTACTAATCAATGATTAATCAATGCTAATCACTGTATTTTGGTGCAATTGAGGGTTCAAATTAACCATTAGGTATCTGATACAGATCCCTATAACTTCAGATTGAAATTCGGAGTTGGTTTGATACTCCAACCATTCCGTACAAATTGGTTACCCTTGATTTAATGTAATCTCTGGTAAAATTATACTGATAAAATTATGATAATCATCATTTTGCACATTTAACCCTTGGTTAATGCCTGTAAATCTCACTCAAAATTAAGATTATTCACAGCCAGAGTTGCATTTGGAATGTGCATAAGAATTAATGCTATACGCATTATATATTGGGCACATTGCATCAGTGTAAAAATGGGATCAGACATTCCCCTTGTCCAGAATAAGGCAAGAGGTAAGACCTCCCGCATAAATTTGGGTTTGCATTGCATAATGACACAAGATAAACATCAAAAGCCCAAAAGAACTGTCAAACAAACATTTAAACATGTTGCTCACATGGAGCAAAAAGACCTGACAGACAAGCTCATGGCCTCAGCCATGAAAGAAGAAGAATATCTCTTTCCAAGAGGAAGATCCACACCAAGAAGATCTAGAAGAAAAGCTGAAGGAAGACATGGACACGAGAAGAGAAGCTGTCCCAAGAAGACTGAAAGAAGAGAAAGACACGGACACGTGGAGAGAAGCTGCCACGACAAGAAGACTGAAGACAAGAGAAGATGTGAGGCTCCAAAGAGTGAGGAGCCATGTGAAAATCTCTGAGAGAGAGAGAGAGAGAGAGAGAGAGAGAGAGACCCCACAACCCAATGTAACCTGCCTCAAGAAAGTAAAACCACCTCTGAGCCACCGATGATGTAGGCCACGTGGTAGATAGATGTATGTGTGAGCACTTTAGTCAAGGTCACGGCAGGCACTTGTAGTAGCCTTGGACACATAGAGAGAGAGTGTCAAGGACTATGGAGTTTAGGGACTTGAGGCACTGGTCGCGGGCTATCAAGTAAGAGAGAAACTTGGTATACGGGGTCTAGATGTGCTAAGTTAACTTGAGGGGAGGTGTAGACACTAGTCACGGACTATCAAGTAAGGGGAGGAAAACTTGGTATAGGGTCTAGGTGTACTAGGAGTATTCACTTGAGGGGAGGTGTTAAAATATACAAGTGAATAGGGTGTGTGCGGGAACAAGCCCTTGGTTAGAGGCTGTAAAAGAGAATGAGTAAATGTGAAAGAACCTGTGAAAAGGTGAGAAGAATCTACTGGGAAAGAATAAAGGGTAGCATGAGAAGATTTTAGGAAGTGTGGAGATATTCTGGGAAAAGTGAAGAGGTGGAGAGAATCAGGGAAAAGAGGTGGAGTGAATCATGGAGAAATCAGTGGGATTTGATGCTTGATGTAAACTCTATAAATTGAGGCATTGCCCTAATGAGAATTTGTTGGTTTTTGATTATCCATGCCTACATTAATCTATTTGTTAATTACCCACTAATTACATCTTAATTATTTACTAATCACTTTGTTAATTACCCACTAATTACGTCTTAATTATTTGCTAATCACTTTATTAATAATGATGTTGATTCTAGTGTTTGATCCACCATAGCTCATCACAATGCCCTAATTTCAACATATGTGACATTACCTCTCCCTTAAGAAGATTTTTTGTTCGCGAAGAAAACGAACTCTGGAAAGTTCTTGGTAAGCGTACTCAAGCGTTCCCACTTGGACGCTTCATCATCTCTATCATTCCACTTAACAAGTGCCTCTCGGTACACACAGTATGCCTCATGTTCCAATCTCTAAATTCAAGAATCCTCTCGGGTTCATGTGTAAGATTTGATGGTTCAATAAGCTCCACCAAAACGCTTGGAGAAATTGTGATCTCTTTATGATCAATAGTTTTTTGTAGTCTACTGACATGAAAAATAGGATGAACTCGAGAGCTCTCCAACAACTCAAGTTTGTATGCTAATCCACCAACCTTCTTAAGGATTTTAAAGGGACCACAATATCCCATTTTTTACATCTTTGACTTTGCAAGGACTTTCAAAAATATGAAATCACCTTCTTCAAAGGTTACTTTTATGTGACCCTTGTCCGCATACATCTTCACACGATCTTGTACACTACATATGCTATCTTTTGCTGCGTGCACAGCATATCTTGCATGTCTTCAAGGAAATCTTTGACAAACTGAATCTTTGACAAGGAAATTCTTGATGTGACAGACTGAATCTTTTCCTTCCTACAGTTATTACAAACGAGACCTCGGCTCACCGAATGTGAAGGTGTAGGATACTGGCAAGTGCATGCACGTACATCAAGCCATACCTCTGAGAAAATAGGATCATGCTCACACAAATACCACGTAGTGAATCCAAGAATTTACTTTTGATTACAATGAAACTCAGCTCGTTCACCATCGGCATGCGACTCAATGCATCTGCCACTACGTTAAACTTGCCTTTCATGGTCTATCTGAACCTTAAAAGTAGTGCCATACAAGTAATGTCGCCACTTTTTCAGAGCATGAACAATAGCTAGTAACTCTCGCTCATAAGCTAAGCACGGTCAAGCTTCTTACTTTCAAATGCAACAAGGCGTCTCCTTTGCATTACAGCCACCCCAATGGTCTTCCCACTCACATCTGCTTCCACTACAAACGACTCGTTGGGATCCACAATACTCAAAACAGGTGTCATTGCCATGGTCACCTTAAGTTTCTCAAAACTCTTTTGTTGGGTATCCTCCCAGCAAATAGTTTTATCTTTTGTTCTTGACTGATCCGTTAAGGGGACTGCGATCTCCTAGAAAAAATTACAATCCTTCTAGATTTCTTGGCTCAGGCCATTTGAGAATGGATTCCACCTTCTCACGGATATAATATGGCCTAGGTAATGAATTTCCTTAGCAAAAAATGTGCATTTGCTTTTCTTCGCAAATAGCTTATTTTCCTAAGCAACTCGAACACCAAGCGTAAATGTTGCAAGTGTTCTTTCCTCGACTTACTGTTGTAAACAAGTATGGCATCGAGGAAAACTACCACACTTTTTCCTAGATATAGACGTAACACATTGTCCATAAGCATAAATGCTGCAAGTGTTCTTTCCTTAACTTATAGCTATAAACAAGTATGTCGTCTAGGAAAACTACTACGTTTTTTCCTAGATATAGACGTAAGACACTATTCTTAAGCATCATAAAAGTCACTGGCACATTCGTCAAGCCAAACGGCATGACTAAGAACTCGTAATGTCCAAAACGAGTCTTGAACGCAATCTTGGGAACATCATGTTCCCTTATTTTTACCTGATGATACCCCGATCTAAGATCAATCTTAGAAAAATACCGTGCACCATGAAGTTAGTCAAACAACTCATCAATGCATGGCATGCGACACTTGTTCTTAATCGTAATCTGATTAAGAGCACAGTAGTTTACGCACATTCACATAGATTTATCTTTCTTTTTAACCAAAAGAATGGGTGATTCCCATCGGCCTAATAAACCCTTTCTTCACATACTAAGCTAACTGTCGCGTTCCACATCTTGTGCCTCGGAGTGGCTAGTCTTGTAAGCAAGCTTGCTTACAGGTTTTGACCCAGGGAGCACTTCAATGCTATGGTCAATTTCTCTCAATAATGAAACACCATATGGCTGTTGGTGGTGGGTAGGAGGGCAGCTAGCCTACACACACACACACACACACACACACACAAGCTCAAGCTCAAGCACACCAAGAAATGTGAGAGAGCTGGAAAGATGTACTCATTGAATGAATAAAATGAAAGTACAAATGAGTACTAAAAAGCCTAGGGCTAAGTGCCCAACACACAAGAGTGTGTTCACACAGGGAAAAAAACTATGTCCAGCCACAGGGAAAAAGTGCCCGTTAAGTAAGCTGGGTTCACACCTGAACTAGCCGGGAGTGGCCAGGTGGAGATGTCCAACAAACCCCCTCAAGTGAACGGTGTGAACAGGTAGCAGGGTGATAAAGCTGTGAATGCTGCTCTATACTATGCTCCACGGTAAGAGTGATCAAGAGAGATCACGATGGCAAAGATGAACTCCAGTGCCAATGGGAAAAGCAAGCACTATATGACGGGAAAAATGAGGAACCCCAATGCCATAGTGCTAATGGTAGAGCACAGTAGTACATAAATGCGCTTGTCAAAGATCATGTGGACATCAACTGCATCAAATCAAGAGGCATCGCATAATACCCCCTAAAGGCAAGCATCCAAATGCCAAACTGAACTGCATGTAATCCACATCAACGACGACAACAAGAAAGCAAAGAATAGCTCTGTAACTACACTAGTGACATGCATAAGAAGATGTAGCAGATATATGCATGTGTAAAGGCAACAGGATCCACAAGTCATGCCTATGAGACATGCAATATAAGCTGCAAGAGATAAACTCATCAATGGAGGGTCCGATGAGGAAAAATCAGCAATGGTAGGGTTGATAAAAAGTAAAAATTCAGCAATGGGGAACACTAAAAACTAGGAGGAAAAGTGGGGGCTCGGGGCGGCATCAGCCAATGCTATGAGAGGATGCGTAAACTCTCAGCGATGCCATGATCAATGGCATGTATGGCAAGTGTAAAGATGCATAATCCCACAATGAATAATATACATGTGACATGTCAAAACCCTGAGGGCAAGCCAACATTGGCCAAGTGTGTAGGAGGCACTCCCCAGTAAACATCACATGTGAGACAGTGACAATGTCAACACTCTAGAAACAATCCCGCTGGGGAAAGCAGCATAAAAGGCATCTCCAGTAGACATCACATAAGAGAAAGCGTCTAGCATAGACAAGCATAAGGGTCAACAAGCATAAGTGACCATGAGGCATTACCAACTGCATATGGGCAAGTAAAATCCCCCCTGAAATGCATCTGCCAAACAACACATACCAAGAAGTACTAACTATAGAGATTAGTCATCAAAAGCAACAGCATCAGAAGACATCTCTGTAGGTGATGAAGATGTAATGGTCAAGGCTGATACATGTGTTGCCAAATTGGCTTTATCTGCACATGTGGAAGGAGATGCCAGCTTCTTTTTTTCACTCTCAATATGCTTCTTGCATTGCTCTATGGTGTGCCATGTTTTCTTGCAATAATTACAACACTTTTTCTTTTTAGGCTTGTCCTCTGTCTTGGGGGGATCTGATGGGCTAGGTTTAGGCCTAGATCGATTCCCATGAAAAGGAGAAGCCATTGTTGACTCAGCAGACATCATGTTGTTTCTGTTAGAAACAGGATCGCTCTTCACTGAGCAAGAGAGCCACAAGGTTGTCAAAAGTGACCGCATTAGGTGCATTACCAGCCAACAACCGCAAAGTGGTGCCAAATGTCTAATAAGAGTCGGAAAAATTACGCAAGACTGTCTGAACAAGATAGCCATCTGTCAAGACCTCATCAATGTTGATGAGCTGCTCTCGAAGGTCTTTCACATGCGTAAGGTACTGATCGATAGAGTCACCTTCAAGTATGTGGTCATCTCAAGCTTGCCCCGAAGAAGGTAAGCTACATGAGCCTCATTGTTGCGACCTGAATACAACTCTGCCAAGGTATCCCAAGCACCCTTAGTTGTGGTGCAAGAACGAATATGTAGAATGATGTGCCTGCGAGACATGAGAGAGCAATCAATGCATGGGCCTGAGCATTCCTAGCATCCCAAGTACATTGCTATTGGGTAGTAGGAGGAGGACGAGGAGGTGGACTTGCAGGAGGGTGAGTAGGAATCACTTCACCATCCGTTGGAGCAGGTGCGAGAGGACGCTCCTCAGTGCCATCCACATATAGCCATACATTATTGGCAACCAACACATGACGCATCATATAAGCCCACATAGGGTAGTTATCCCCAATGAGCTTGTCCTCTTGAGACAGCATGCCAAAGAGGTCATTGTTACTGTTGGCCATGACAACACATCAAATCTGTTATAGGTCACCACAAGAGTAGGCAATGCCCAACAAAACTGTAAGAATGTGGGAGATGAATAGCAGGATAATCAATGGACTGAAAGGGAACTCCTTCACCACAAGAAATACATATGCATGTCCCAAATCTACAAGTGTACTGCATGATAATGCAAGTTTGTCAAAGTGTCCACAATGGCATACATATGCTGCATCAAACCACAAATGTATATATGTGCCGTGAAAAACACGATCCGCTGACACCTGTAAGAGCTACAAGTGCTCAAATCCTGGCAAAATCAAAGGTAAATGGGTCGAATGCTACAAAATGGACTCAATGTAGAAAAGCCCCAATTTTTAGGCAGCCAATTTGACTAAATCACCTGTAAATCTGCTAGTGTCCAAATGTGCAATTGTCACCTATACCAAATGCTGTAATGCCCAAAAAAATTAGGAAAAATGTCCCAATGCCAAGTAAATGTGCCTATAACACCCAAAATGCCTGCAAATGTCTATAATAGACCTGCAAATAGTGCCAATTTCTGTAAAATCCCCAAATTTCTAGTGCAATTATGCACCAAATCTATTGAAATCAATGCCAATGTTGCAATTGCAGGCTCAATGGTGAAAATGCCAATGGTGCAATTTCAAGTCAAAATCTATAAATCCCACAAACCTGTAAATCTGTAAGACCTGAAATTTTTAAAAAATATCAAATGCCCCAAATTTTACAGATTTGTACTCTGTCAGCTTCGTGGATGCTCGTCAGGTTCAATCTGTCCATGCAGCTGCAATTGAGAGCTATGAAGAGCAGAGCAGGGTGGTAGTTGGTGGGTGGCAGAAGTGGTGCAGCAGTTGGGCGGTGCAGAGCAAAGCAGGGCGATGCAAGGCATGGCAGAGGGCAGTAGGGCACAATTGAAAAGATGTAGGGGAGAAGAGAGCTTGAGCTCTTGCAAGCACACACACACTCACAAAACCCTAAAAGAGAACACACAAGGTGAGAGGCTGAAAATCTTCTTCTTCTTCACACAACACTCAACACACCATATATAAAGATAAGAGTACACACAATATGAAAAATAAAGATAAGAGTACACACAATATGAAAAGGTACTCAACCAAATACATACTAGGGTTCTCTATAGTGTGAAGCCAACTAAATGAGCTGGCGCTATAACTATGCCAGTCTCTAGAATGGCTGTCACACAGCGTGTCATCCCACTGGCCGTATATCACCCATGATCTCACCAACCATGCCAGTGGTGTAAGTGTGGGGCCTATCCCCCAAGCGGGTCATCAATGTCCACCGCCTCACTAGATGAGCTCGATATCTCAACACCCCCCCCTCGAGCTCAACTCCATCTCATGTACACCAAGCGAAGCCCTGAATCTGCGGAGCTTCTCTGTACCCAATGCTTTGGTGAAGATGTCAGCGACCTGATCCTGTGTGCTGACATAAACAAGGTCAACATCTCCTGCCAAAACCTTCTCTCTGACAAAATGGTAGTGGACCTCTATATGCTTCGTGTGAGCATGAAAAAATGGGTTCATGGCCAACTGTATACTGCTAATGTTGTCACTGAAAATGACAACTTATCTATCCACTGATAGACCCAAATCTGCAAAAAGTAGCTTTCTCAACCAAGCTATCTCACATGCTGCCATAGCAACACCTCTGTACTCGGCCTCTGTACTGGATAGAGCAACCGTAGGCTGCTTCTTGCTACTCCAAGTCACAGCAGCACTCCCCAAAGAAAACATGAAGCCACTAGTAGATCTTCTATCTAAGATACTACCAGCCCAATCAGCATCTGTGTACCCATGTACATATATCTCTGTCCGAGTTTCATAAAATAGTCCACAATGCAAAGTAGACCTCACATACCTCAGTATGCGTCTCAATGCATCCAAATGCGGCTTCCGAGGAACCTGCATAAATTGACTCACCAATCCAACAGCATAGCTCAAATCTCGCCTGGTGATCGTCAAGCTTCCTACTATGCGCCTATACATAGTAGGATCCTCCAAAATCTCTCCCAAAATCTCTCCTGAATCTGCACTCAACTTGCCATTCTGATCCAATGGCACTGAGATAGGCTTACAGCCTATCATACCATACTTGGACAACATGTCCAAGCCATACTGTCTCTGCAGTAATCCAATACCATGTCCAAGCCATACTGTCTCTGCAGTAATCCAATACCATGTGGTGACCTAATCACCTCAATGCCCAAGAAATATCTGAGCTCCCTCAGATCCTTCATCTCAAACTTCTGTCTAAGCAAGATCTTTACATCAAAGATCTCTGCATCATGGTCCCCCGTAATGATCAGGTCATCTACATAGATGACAACAAGCATAACCCCTCTATCACTGTGTCTCACATACAGCGAGAAATCTGCATTGGCTACATGAAAGCCAATAGTGACAAGATATTCAAAAATCTTGTCAGACCATACTCTTGGTGCTTGTTTTAAGCCATACAAGGCTTTCTTCAACCTGCAAACATGCTCGGGGTGACTCACATCCTCATAACCAGGTGGCTACAACATATACACCTCTTCCTGCAAATCCCCATGCAAGAATGCATTCTTTACATCCATCTGATGTAAAGACCATTGCTTTGACGCAGCCACTACTATCACAACTCTCACTGTTGCCATCTTGGCAACTGGGCTGAAAGTTTCCTCATAATCAATGCCATATGTCTGCGCATATCCTTTGGCTACCAATCTAGCCTTGTACCTGCTTATGCTTCCATCACTGTTATGTTTTACTTTGTACACCCACTTGCATCCAATGGCTTTCTTGCCTTCAGGCAATCGCACTAAATCCCAAGTCTCATTTCCATATAGTGCATCCATCTCCTCATCCATAGCTTTCTCCCAACACACATTTCCAACAGCCTCATCAATGCATGTGGGCTCTACAACCTGTATAACTTTTGCCATGTATGCATAGTGATGTGCCACATAACCATCATAGGTAAAAGCACAGGATTCTTCACTCTCCCAGATCTTCGCAGCTTTGCATTCATGGCTTCCATAGCCTTCTTTACACCATGTGTTCTCATAGCTGGTATCCCAAGATCCTCATCAAGGCTCATCTCTGAGCCACTAGACTCTCCATCAACATGAGAATGCCCTGCAGAAATGTAAGGCATACTAAGGGGCTCAACCACTTTCTCTTTGCCTTTATGTGATGTACTAATCACATTTGCAGAACTGGTATTATGATGCAGCCTACCACTCCATGGTCTATCAACTGAACCACTAGATGAGGACTCTCCTGGTCCACTCAAAGATTGTGATTACTGACTTGTATTCTATGCAACCACTTCCACTCACATCAGCCCCAATAGCTTCTTTTTCAGCAGCATACCAGCTGCTCATCTCATCACAAAAACAACATCCCTGCTTACCCTCAACTCACGTGTAGCAGAGTTATAACACCTATATCCCTTTTGCTCAAGGGAATACCCAATAAACACACATTTTTCAGCTTTTGGATCCAGCTTAGTTCTCAGCTCATCTGGCACATGCACATATGCAATGCATCCAAAGACTTTTAGATGAGACAAATCAAGTTTTCTGCCAGTAAACCTCTCCTCTGGAGTTACATCATGTATGGCTGCAGTTGGAGTCCTGTTCATGATGTAAACTGTTATAGAAACAGCCTCAGCCCAATAGCTATGTGGCATATTCTTCTCTCCCATCAATGCTCGCGCAATCTCAGTAATGTGCCTGTTTTTCCGCTTAACAACTCCATTATTTTGCTGCAGAGTGTATCTGCATGTAAACTGTCTCTGAATACCATTCTTCTGCAAAAATTCAGAGAACTCATTGGAGAAGTACTCTTCCTCTCCATCTGACCTTAGGCACTTTACATGTTTCCCTGTTTGCTTTTCAATCATCTCTGAAATTCTGAAAATGAGTGAACACCTCACTCTTCTCCTTCATGAAGTATACCCACACTTTCCTTGTGTGGTCATCAATAAATGTCACATAATACCTGCAGCCTCCCCATCATAGACATGGTCTTCGTAGGACCCCATACATCTGAATGCACAACATCTAGTGCGTTTCTGCTCACATTTCTATCACGTTGAAATATATGCTTTGTTTGCTTTCCAAATTGGCATGCTTCACATATTTTCTGCATACCTTCAACTTTAAACTTTGGCAGCCCTGTCACAATTCCTTTAGTCTGCATAGACTTCATTCTCTGCACATTCACATGTCCAATTCTTTTGCCAAATGTCTGTGTCTGCAACAATTCCTGAACCATTTGCAAACGTCACAGCACTACTTCTTCAGGCATGTTTACATTCAATGTAAACATTCTGCCCACTCTGTTGCCTTTTGCAACCAACCTGCACTTGTCTTTAAAGTCTTCAACATAACAACCATCAGGGTTAAACCGAACCTTCAAACCCTGCTCAATCATTTGGCCAACTGAAACCAGATTCTTTGTTATGTTCAGAACATAAAGTACATCTGCAAGGTACTTCACTTTGCCATCCTGCATAGACAATGGCACATCTCCAACATGAGCAATTGGATGAGCAGTGTCATCCGATGTTTCCACAAAACCTAGTCTTTCAAGGTTTTTCATCTCCTTGAACCACTCCCATGACTTGTCATGTGGTTCGAAGCACCTGAATCAACGTACCATACATCATCTTTATGTGCTGCTTCAACATTTTCAGACATGGCATTAACGACATGCTACATAACAAACAACCTTTCATTATCCTCATTGTTTCTGCTCGAGGATGCGTAGTTGTTTTGCTGCAATTTTCCATTTTGCACGTCAGCCTGCTTCTTATAACAATCTGCCTGCACATGTCCAAGCTTACCATAATAAAAGCATCCACGTATCATTATACTGCCTTTGCCAATTTCCACGACCTCTTTGACTCCCCCTGCCTCTAAATTTGCCTCTTCCACCTGCGTGTTGTTGTTGTTGTGAATTCTGGGACTGTTGTTGTTATTGTTGCTGGCCATAATTCTGATTACCTGTTCGGCCACCTCCTTGACTGCGTCCACGGCCTCCTCTACCTCGTCCTCTTCCTGAACTTGTGTAGAAGGCCTGTTACTCTGAACTGTTTTTGTTTTGTGAAGACTGTTGGTCTTCACCCAAGCTCTTCTCTTCTATAATCAACATAGACACCAAATCTGTGAAATTAGGAATGTTTTCTCGAGTGTGAATAGACTTCTTGAACGCCTTGTATTGTGGCCCGAGACCACATAGACAGACTTCCACCTTATCATCTCATCATCTACTGAAATGCCAATAGATGCAAGGGATTCCACAATACCCTTGATCTGCACAGTCATTCACAGACATACTCTTTTTCTCCACAATATGAAGTTTAATTTTCAACTGTATCTTTCGTGCCTTGGTATTCGTTTCATAGAGTTTTACCAAGGTGTCCCACGCCTCCTTGGGGGACTTGGCATCCTATATGTGCCCAATCATGGTGTCCTGTATACTGATAGAGAGCCAATACATAACTTTTCTGGCTCCTTGGTTCCAATCCTTGAACTCTTTCACATCTGCAGCAGTCGGATTGATCTCTGGTATCTCCGGTGCCTCTTCATGCTCACCGATGTAGTCCCAGTAACCCTTTCCCATCAGGAAATTTGTCAACCTGAACCTCCAAGCAAGGAAGTTGTTCTTGTCAAGCTTCTCAGCAACAATCTGGTTTATGCCATCATTTGACATCTTGCCAGACACACAAATTTACCAGAAACAGCACTCTAGTTTGTCCTGCACACACACAAACTGCTGTATTTTTTGCAGCGATATTGTACTACACTCAAATGCCACAACAACCAGTGGCCTCAATGTGCATACATACACCCAATGGCAATTGTTTGACCTCCTTGCAGCACACACAATGTCTGCACAACCAATCTCTCTTCCTGCATTTCTTAAAACAGAGTTCTGCATAGAATCGATGACTTACCCGCAGTGCTCGAAATCGCCTGCTTTCCGAAAAATAGAGATCCTAACGCGCCCAAAACGCGTTTGTCCGCCGATAGGACAATATAGTTGCCCTATAGCTTTACTCCCACGAAGAAAGCTCCTCAATCAGAGATCGTTGCCGTTGCCTCCCGTAGAGCTCCCGACAAGGGTGTAGTCTGCCAACACAAATAGGGAAGAGTAGATAAAGCTCTTACCCTCGTACCACTTCCTATGCTTCTCTTGCTTGCAGCTCAGCCCTTAGCATAAACCAGGCTCTGATACCATGAAAAGATACAGGGAAGAAGAGAGCTTGAGCTCTTGCAAGCACACACACACTCACAAAACCCTAAAAGAGAACACACAAGGTGAGAGGCTGAAAATCTTCTTCTTCTTCACACAACACTCAACACACCATATATAAAGATAAGAGTACACATAATATGAAAAGGTACTCAACCAAATACATACTAGGGTTCTCTATAGTGTGAACCCAACTAAATGAGCTGGCGCTATAACTATGCCAGTCTCTAGAATGGCTGTCACCACACAGCTTGTCATCCCACTGGCCGCATATCACCCATGATCTCACCAACCATACCAGTGGTGTAAGTGTGGGGCCTATCCCCCAGGCGGGTCATCAGTGTCCACCGCCTCACTAGATGAGCTCGATATCTCAACAATAATCGGCGGTGCAGCATAGCAGGCACAGTGGGTAGGCTTCAAAGGGGTGCTTGACGGACAACGGCAGGTTCAGTCGTCGTGGTGAATTTTTTTTAAAGGTTTTTAAAAATTTTACGAAAGCCTTATTGAAAGGCTTTTTAGTAAGCCTTTTAACTTGACTCTTGCGAACGGGAAATAGGCGGCGCAAAGCAGCTGATCGAGCACAGGTATAGTAGGTCGAGGCGGCGCACAGCAGCTGTTCGAGCAGTATTCAGTGCTCAATACAGTAGGTATCAGGGTGTAACCCTAACCCTAATCCTAACCAGGCTCTGATACCAATGTTGGGTAGGAGGGTAGCTAGCCTGCAGACACACACACACAAGCTCAAGCACACCGAGAAACGTGAGGGAGCTGGAAAGATGTACTTGTTGAATGAATAAAATGAAAGTACAAATGAGTACTAAAAAGCCTAGGGCTACGTACCCAACACACAAGAGTGTGTTCACACGGGGAAAAAACTTGTGTCTAGCCACCACAGGGAAAAAGTGCCCGTGAGTAATCTAGGTTCACACATGAACTAGCCAGGAGTGGCTGGGTGGACATGACCAACACTGGCAAATCTTTGAGAAAAACATCCCTAAACACTCGCAAATAAAGAACATAAAGTAGCTGCGTACTTATTAGTTTGTATCAACTCGGTTTCTACCTTGGATTGTTGTTTTTGTTCGCAAGTCAACAAGACAGTGTTTAACAAACAAGGGTCTTGTCCAATGCTAATTAAGTTTTCTCTAGTTTCAACAAAAACATTAACTTTATCGATTATTTCATCTACGAAAATAACATTATTCAAACTTTTTTCATCTACGGAAACAAAATGATGTGCATGGTACAAAGATATACCTCGGAGATATAGTCGTAACTCTACCGTCATGCACAAACTCTAAGCTATTATCCTAGTAACTATGACTCAAGGTAGGGCCGAGGTTATGCAACCACTTCGTGCCTAGATATATATCTTCTCTAACTAAGTGCAGGACCTGGAAATACAATCTAGCCTCATAGTCCTACATAGCCTCATAGTCCTACATAGCCAAAGGTACACCCAAAACCATCGTGTCCTAAACGATTTTATCATGACCATTTGCCAATGAAACAGTGTACTTATGATCACTTTTGGTTTTGGGTAAACACAACTTCTTAACCAATGCATAGTTAAGAAAGTTGTGCGTGGTCCCATTGTCTATCATGACGATGTGTCTATGCCCACCTATCCTGCCATATAGATGGACCAAATCATGTGGTCCCGCTGATGGCTGCCACATGGCCTGTGTAACACAGCAACCATGGGTACGATTTGTATAATAGACAATTACCTCTCGGAACTTTGCAGAACTTTTGGATGGTATGCACCTGTTGGGAGGATTTCCCCTCCTCCTTGACATCACTAGAGCTCTCTCCAGTACCCAACTTAGGACATGTTGCTTTGCTATGTCCCACCTAAAAACAGTGAAAGCATAAATTTTATTTTCTCACTTTCTCATACTGCTCTTTTTTGAAGGTTCTCGCCTAGTTTTTCTCTTTTAGTTGGTGTGGTTTCTTCGACCAGCGTCCACCCTCCCTTCTATGCTCATCAAAGCCCCCTTGTCCCCTATCACCCCGAAAGAACTTTCTTTTAAAGCTCGAACCACCCTTTTCCTCTCCTGCTTTAACTAAGACCCAATTTAACATCATCATAAATATGTGCGTATTTAACAGCCTCATCGGAGATCTTTCGGTTCCTTAGGCTCCACAAAATCCTCATAGTCCGGGTGTAATCCCCTCGTGAACTTGCGCAAAGTCTAGAATTCATTGATCCCTTTCAATTTAAACACAATCTCGCAGTAGTTGAAGATAGACTAGGTGAGAGAAATGTCACGCATTGAGCATTTATCCCACTCATTCCAAGATCTCTACAACTCATTCACAAGTAGAAACTCCTTTCGAAACAACATTTTAAAATCCACCCAGGTGCGAGGACGTCTAGCCTTGTCGGGAAAACTCATCCACCATTTATATGCTTTGCTTGTCAACAACAGGCTGGCCTCTACGGACCTCATATCCTCATGTGTCTATCTAAGGTTATGAATATCCGACCATTTCTAATAAAATATTCACCGAATCCTTGTTGCGCTCTTTCTCCTCTCCCCCAAAGCTTGACGACTTAAAATCCTTGAGAAGATTAACAGCCGCTACTACGGACTGCTTGGTAGGCGCTACAGCCTGCCTACCTACGTTGGGCCCTACATCCCCTGGAGAAGGGAATCTCACCCTTCAGTGCGCTAGTCATTGCGCAACTATACTTCTTGATGGAGTGGCCGAAATAGCGTCTAATGCATGTGGATGCTCCTTAGTATAGTCAAAATCTCAGATTGGCCTCTTTCAAGTTCTTTGGTCCTATAGCAAACAATTGTGAGATGGACTCTCTTGAAATATCTATATCAGACTCATCTCAGTCCATGGTATCAGTGGAGAGCATCATCTCCATACTCCTCATCCACAAGGTCATCCTTCAAGTGGTCCTAAGCATCGCCAGCCTCTACAGACTGGGCATCAAATAAGTTCGTGGTGTCCACCACCACGAGGTCATCTATGGATAGTGGCGCAATGGGATCTAAGTCAATGGACACATCCCAGGTCTCACGTGAGACCGAGGGAGCACATAAAGTATCGGTCTGCCGACCGTCGAGCCGCTATTGCTCGACACATATGACCAAGCTCAGCCTGTATCAAAGGCCGAAAACAGAGGGTAACATACAAGAAAAACCTCCTAAACCCTCTGCGGGTGGACTACCCCTACTAGACATTTTGGATTTTTTTTTTTTTGAAAATATATTTTAATGCTTTTTTGAATATATGAAAAATAATATTCAATGAAAATAAATAAATAAAAAGATGGGGAACTAGCTACCCGAAATTGCCCGGGCCCGAGGATGAAGTCCGGCAATCTAATGACGACGCGATGCGATGAAGTACCCGAGGTGGCACCGCACAACGGCGTGGTGACGGAGGCCCGAATATGGAGAAAGAGATATGCTACCCGTCCTTCCTTGCGGCTGCATTCTTTGCTTGCTTTGTCCACCACATCTGCTGCTGTGCACCTTGCTTTGTGCTTTGCTTCCTTGATGCGCTGCTTTTGTGCCTTAAGAGACTAGCAGTCGGAAGTATGCCATGATTTGATGCTTGCTCCCCTTGATTTGTTGCGCCATTGAATATGAATGCTAGCCAAGTTGAAGACTGCGCCCACCTTTTCTCATTACTGGCTGTGCAATAGACGACGAGAGAGAGAGAGAGAGAGAGAGAGAGAGAGCTCTTCCCTCACCTGTGATGCTGCTCCCGAGTTCAAAACAAAGCGAGAGAGAGAGAGCAAGATAGCTTCAAGCTTCCATGGTCATGGCTGTTGTCTTCTCCTCCACCCACACACAGTCTCTCTACAGAGGATAAGATAAGGTGATAATTAAAATATCCAATTCTATGGTTCAAAAAACCTTACTGGGCGCTACCCACACCTACACTCTTGATACCAATGTTACGCTGTCGTACATGGAGAGGGAGGAGGCATGGCTCTTGTTCACCTCCCAACCATAGAGCATAATGAGGAGTCCCCATCCCGTCGGGCTATACGTAGTGGCCTGCTTGCCCACACTAGCCTGGACGCCCGCGGTGTTACGACTCGCTCCACCCGCTCTCCGACAACACCACAACAAAAGGTAATAGAAGGCAAGGACGATACCAAAGCACAAGGAATGCTAGAAGCAACATGTAGTAGTAAAACTTAAGAACAATGCAACATGTAGTTTGAATACCAAGAGTTATCCAAATGATAATAACTATTACACATGCCTTGAGAAATTATCATGAAGCTACCCACCAAAACTTTTTGATAAAAATGCACCATTTTTAATGCTTCCCATTGGTGGAATAGTTCTTTACCCTTGAGAGCATTCAAATTGCACAATACGTAGACTCATGTCCACATATGATTTCAATAACTGGCAAAGTTTTTTGTTGAAATCAGAATCCAACTTAGAACTCCCCAAGACTATCTTACAATCAATCTCATTTTTTAGATTTATGTCTTCCAAGTCATCCTCCTTGACTCTTTATACCATTCGTATCGCATTGATATAAGCCCCTTATGTGGCTATACCCTCCTTAACATCATCTAGGGCACCCACGTCCTCCATCAGTCAAACAAGTTAATTAGATGTGGAAGGAACATACTGAGATTATCTTATTTACATCAATTTCAAAAAGAAAAACCAAATTCATATTATTTTTCAAGACTTATTACTTCTCATCTAGATTGACTCCCTCTAGCTTGTTGAGCCCCTTCACACAATAATTGTATTGTGATTGCTAAAGTGCTTCTCTAGATGCCCTCCCTCTCTCTCTCTTTTCTATTTTTAATGGTAATTTGATCCTTAGTCCAATGATGCTTTACCTTAGACTAGTGCAACCAAGGTGTCCCCCAACAACATTGGGTAAGGTCTAAGAGATTTTCTCCATCTTCAAAACAATGAAAATGGTTGGAAAGGTGTATCCAACAATCGGGATGTTAGCAAGGTAGGCTAATTCTTTCATTTTTACAATGCTCATGCCACTATCCAATACTATCATAAGTCTAAAAATTATTGTAAATATATGGAGATGATAGGCTTCTATGGGCGAGCCCTAATGTTCAAAAAATTTGTGAACATATGGAGGTGATCAACTTCTATGGCTATGTGCATGTGATGGAAGGGGTAGCATGTGAATCAGCATCTCATTTATTAAGGCATAAATATTGGTTTGATTACACAAGTGAGATTTAATTGGAATCTCTATTAGATGACAAGTGTGTCCCCTCTTACAAGCTATCCTACTCATTCTCAGCGTGTTGGAAAAAGCTTAACCCTAAACCATACTTCTCAAAGCCAAAAACAAGGTGGCTGAGCTTCAAGGTCCCCTAAAATGATATTATTATAACTTCACAAACCTCAGACCCTTTCTAGTTGTTGCAAGAAAGACTCTCTTTCGACCATATTGTCACCTCGTTGTGTAAGGTAACAGTGGTATCATTGAGGCAAGTTAATATAAGCAGAGGGCGCACCCTACCTCTCCATGTCATCTGATCCACATGGCAAGCTGCATGACTTGAACCCAAGCTACACACACATCAAACATGACAGATGTAGTGAACATCAAACAGGACAGATGTGGAAATACACTCCAAAGCTTATTTATCCATTGAAACACCCATTGCAATGGCAGCATGGCTTCAACAAGTAGCATGGCAGAATCAGCTCAGCTAGAAGGTTCATTATTTAGGCCAAATCCAAAATCACGCATAGCCTTGTTTTGACAGTCACCTCACCCTACCTTCGAAGCACAATGAACCTGAGTACACATTGATATGTTGCCACCACCCCGACCGTAATGCAAAGGCAAGTTCAAAAAAATACAATATGCAGGTGGCTAAAGAGTGCCTACCCTGCATTACATTGATGATTAAGCAGCATGCACATCACACTTAAGATCAATTGAGTATGGCAAAGGAATCTGCAACCGTCTTCAACTTGTCTTGCATCTTCCCCCATCGTCTCTCATTTGCCCCGGTTGTTAAAGTAAAGAACTTGCCTGCAAAAGCCAAGAATGTTATCATTTCAAGACCCATTTTTGGAACAGGTAAGCATGCTAAATTTAAGGCTGTGTAGTGCAGCTTGCAAGTGCTCTCTCTAGCTAAAATTTTGAACTCACATATTTCAACATCTATAGATGTTTGAATACACAGGGCAGCAACCGAGACGGGCCGTGGGGACGGGGATAGGGACCAGCACAGCCAATTTTTAGGGGGAATGTCACATCAGCAAAGGAGGTACAAGCTGAGGAAATTCATGATTCACCTCAGGAGACGTACTAGCATGTGAGAAAAGCTACAGTTATCCAGCGTAAGCTGCTTCAATGAAGTGGATAATGTTGGCGGGGCTTGATTTAGGGTGTTGGGGGGCTAAGGTGAAGCTGTGAAAGTGACCCTTACCTCTTGGACAAATGGCCTTGGACACAAGACCCCGGCTGAACCCCTACGCCAGTCAATTATCAAGTATGTGATGATATAAATTTTCATTAAGCCTTCTTATATGCAAGTAAGATTAATGTACCATCTGCTACTGTTACTGTGCTTAACGCATGGCGTGTGTAGGTTGGAGCTTTGGAAACGAATTCGAAAGTGTAATAGGTTTTCCCATCAGTAACTCTCTGCAAAAAAAAAAACACCAGCAATTGGTATCAAGAACTCATCCTCAAGAGAACATCATGCATGCTGCCCACATCACAAGGCTTCAAGACCTTACTTCCTTGACTTCCACCAGCTGGGCCTTCTGTGAGGGAGATGTCAGCACCTTCCCAACTAGGGTATTAGCTACCTGCAACAAGTTACCAGGCAAATCAACTTTCCTAAATAAGGCTTGAGCTACCTACAATGAGCCAGTCTCATCAGCAACCCAATGTAGTTTACTTTCCCAAATAGGGTTTTAGCTACCTAGAATGGAGCAAAAACTAAGTCTCATCAAAGAGGATGCCAATAGGCTACCTCCTCTGCAGAACCAAGCTCGCGTATGTCAGTTTTGTTGGTCTCAATGATGTTGACAGAGACACTCTCAAGTGGCTCAATTACATCCTTGTAAGCACAATCCTGCCCTTTCACAGAGACTTCCTACAAGATACACACACACATTCAAACACGGACTCTCGTATGGTTCGATATTTGTGTAGATGCCATGAAAACCCCGTGTCAGAACCACACATAAGAGAGGTCTGCATAATGATGATAGGTACCTGCCACCCAAAAGGATAGAGGAACTGGTATTTATCAAAATTGTCCAGGACAGCTTGATAACCACTGGGTGCCTCTGCAGCCATTGAGGCAAAGCCATGTCACGAGACTGCACGGAACCAATGTGCTGCTATAAGCTAAAGTGCAAATATGGCCCATGTGTTGCACAATGATAAGGTACAGTTTGGCTTTGAATGATGCAATAGCCCCTTTTTCTGGGGATTAGACACTTTTTTTCTGGGGATTAGACACACACACACACACACCCACACCCACACCCACACCCAGTTAGACCATGGATGATGTATGTATGATAGAATGCTTATTACTCACTTGCTGCAAGGGCACCATAGCTGTTGAGAGAAAGGACAGTTGCCGCAAAAGACCCCATCCCAAGCAGAATCTGGCGGCGCCGGCTGCCCTCAGCAGCACCTGGCAATCCATTCAAAAGAACCTCGACCTTAAATTAACGTGAATTTTAGTGTATTTAATAAGTTCATGGCTTATATTCAAGGCAATTGGGGTTTTTGCTCACATACTAGTTCCTGCTTGGTTGAGAGAAGCCCTAACCCTGAATGCAGACCATTTTCTCGATTGGATGGGTTTGATGGGCTGAGTCTGCACCAACATAGAGCCAATTGTACACATTGTTTGAAAGAAATCTCTCTCTCTTTCTCTCTCTCTCACACACACACACAGCCACATGCATTTTCCATACCTCAGGCGATGAAGACGGCGGAACAGAAAGTACTTTTGAGTCCGTAATGCTGGTCCACGGGAAGGTCCTCTGCGAAGCCATCGCCATAACTCATACAACGAGCTAGGAAGAAGAAGAAATGACTACGAGTTCCTTATCCACCATTACATATTATTCCATCAAAATATATGTTATGTTTTTTGATAACTAACCTCCTCCTGGGTGCTTTTTTTTGGGGAGCAATTACTGGCCAGTAGTTGTGCAAAACTAGCGAAAAGAGTGATTGAAATCGTAACACACTTTCTCTCACACACACAATTCATGGAAAACACTAATAAGTGTGTTTGGTTGAAAACTTAATATATAGGACATTCTCTCTCTCTCTCTCTCTCTCTCTCCGGATATTGACTCATGTACACACCAACACATTTCACACTTTTTGCAAGATATTTCACATGTAACACATAGGATATTTCTCTCTCTCTTTCACTCACTCTCTTTCTCGGGATATTGACCCATGTACACACCAACACATTTCACACTACAAGATATTTCACATGTAACACATAGGACATACCTCTCTCTCTCTCTCTCTCTCTCTCTCTCTCTCTCTCTCTAGACATTTCTCTCTCTTTCACTCACTCTCTTTCTCGGGATATTGACCCATGTACACACCAACACATTTAACACTTTTGCAAAATATTTCACATGTAACACATAGGACATCTCTCTCTCTCTCTCTCTCTCTCTCTCTCTCTCTCTCGGGATATCGACCCGATCCTCCCGCTCCTCACAGGGATGTCTACGCGCTAAGGAGGGCTTATTCACCACAGGCTTGGGCCCGTAGAACTAGGTAGCATCACAATATTCACCTCCATTTAATCGAAATCTTATTCTCTCAATGGTATGAGGGATACCTTGGGTCAACTCTGGGCCTCGTGTGACGTCGTCGCTCGACTACACAAGCACGAAAATGGGGTTAGCGTAGAGGCGTGGAGAAGATATACCTGTACTTTTTAACTCAATCAAGATATCACTTTACAAACTGAATTTTAGAATCTGACAAATTTCATCACTTTCCTTCAGAAAACAACAATTTCACCAAGAATTTTGGTATAAAGAAAAATAGCATCTCTTTCTTAATGTCTTTAAAGTTAACATTAAAGATTAATAAATAAATAAAATTCCTTTTTAAACAATGACCAAGATTAGCTAGTCATTATTTCTTTGTGGGGCTCCCAAGGAGAGAGATGGGGCAGCATCTAGAGAAACCTCTCGAGACTCATTGATGTGTGCGTCTCTCGGGGTGATATTTTGGCGCTTTCGTGAAGGAGCCATTCTACCCGCCTTCTTGGAGTCCGCGTCGCCACAAATCCAACGCTCCGAGCTCGTTTGCTCAAGTTATGAGCAAAAAACCCCTAGGTGTGAATCACCTCTAAGAGGCTAAAAGCCCTTACTAAAGTCGTCCGCTAATGAGGGGGGAGGGAAAGGTGTCCTTAAATTGGATTTGCACGGAGAAGGCTGCAGCTAGAGGGCGACGAGGGGGAGTCCTCCCGTAAGTCTATTCACACGCGGGGGGAAGGGGGAGGGGGAGAGCTGCTAATAAGGACACTCTACCCTCAAGGGTGAGAGAAGGCAAGGAATATTCTGTACACAAGGCTTACTTGGAGATGGGCAAAAATGGCTTGCTGGAAGGCTGTCAGGTACAGTATAGTACAATACCGTATAGAGAGCCGGGTGGGTACGAGAGCTAGGTAGAGTGACGCGTACGGGCACAAAGCAAGGTGCTGGGGTGTCTCGACCACGAGATACTGAGGAGTTTATATAGGAGCGGGTATGGGTACGGGTACGGGTGCAGGGAAAGGGAGAGCAAAGCATGGGTGCAAAGAACGGGTATATGGTGACACCGCTTGCATGGGCCTGGGGAAAGGAATGGTACCTGTGCATGGACAAAAGGTATGGTACGCATGTACCTTTCGGGTCAGAGGCAACATGGGTGTCCACATGGCAGTCTGTGTGGACCGTACACTAGGGTGATTGGCCTTTGGTCTTGCGCAGGTGTTGTACAGGCGCTCAAGTGTGTGTACGACATCTTTTTGGGGTGAGGACCCCTAATTTGGGGTATCAGCCTCGATATGCGTGCCAGAGTGTCCGATAGTGAAAAAAAAAATTTGACAAAAATGTTCGAGATATCTCCTTGGTCATAGGGGTGCTGATCGTTTGTCAATTGGATACTCGGTCATGCATTTATTAAGGTTTAATTTTACCGTATTTTTTTACCGAAAATAACTAAAAATTACGTATAAGCTTGATCCAGTGTCCGTTTTGGATGCTGTAAAATCCTATATTAGAGTTAAATTGCGCACAGATTCCGAATTTGGACTCAAAATTCTAAGATTCTCAGTGGAAACAGTTCATTTATTAAAATTATTGATTTTTACATCACAAAAGACCATAAATTCATGAGCATGTAGTATTATTGAAAATGAACATGTCACATCCTTCCCCCCTTAAATAAATCGAGATGTCCTCATCTCGTCATGAATTCGGCGTAATCCTTTACGAGTGTCACTTCATCTTCCCAAGTTGTATCTTCTTTAGGGTAATCTTTCCACTATACTAGATGTTCTACAAGAGTTCTATTTACAGAGTTGCCTTTCTCTCTAGAATCTATGATCCTACTAGGCTGCAACTCAAGGACTCCCTGAGTTGTAATTACAACTTGTTTATCATCAAGAATATGATTGAGACTAGGTACATAAGGCTTTAACAAGCTTACATGAAATACATTGTGGACCTGGATATGGACTAGGAGATGGAGCATATAGGCACTTTTACCCAAACACTTGATAAATGTATAGGGCCCACAATATCTTGGGCTGAGTTTCTTCTATTTCCCAAGTGACAGAGAACTACGCTTGGGTCGCACTTGTAGAAGAACTTTGTCTCCTTCCTTGAAGATCCTTTCAGACCTCCTTGTGTCAGCATAATGCTTTTGCCGATCTTGAGCAGCTTTAATATCTTTTTGGATCGCCTTGGTTTGTTCTTCCATCTCTTCAAGCATTTCTCTGGATGCCTCAGCTCTTATGGTTAGATCAAAGAAATTTAGAGGAGATAAACATTCTTGCCCATAGAGTACTTTGAATGGTGGCATTCATATGCTCTGATGATGATAAGATGTATTATAAGCGAATTCTACCAGAGGAAAGTATTGAATCCATCTTCTTGGTTCCCGTCCACAATATGCCCTGAGAATGTCTTCAATTACTTGGTTGACTCTCTCAGTCTAGCCATCGATCTCTAGATGATAAGCTGTGCTAAAGCAAAGCTGAGTTCCCAAGGCCTGAAATAAGGACTGCCAAAACTTTGAAGTGAAATCAGAATCCCAATCACTGAATATCCTCTTCGGAAGACCATGAAGCTTAAACCTCTTTCATGACTAACCGAGCAACATCATAAGCTTTGAAGGTTTTCTTTGCTGGGGATATCCAAGGGTTGAAGCTTCCTAGGCATCTTGACTCTTTCAGATTTGATCCTTTGACATGAGAGACATTACTTCAAGTACCGAAGAACAACATTTTTCAAGCCTACCCAATGATAGCTCCTCCTTACAGCATTCAATATTTTTTCATAGCCTGGATGCCCTACAACGGGGCTATCATGAGCTTCATGGAGGATTGGCTTCTTTAGAGCTAGATCCTTAGGAATACATAGCTTTTGATTGAAGTAAAGACTCCCATCATGGATAAAGTACCACTTGATTAGATTTTTCTCTTTCTCTAAAGTTCCTCCTTCTTCTACTAATTTCACCATCCTCTAGTAATCAGGATCACGAAATGAGACTTCTTTGACATTGTCTAGTATGGGATCATTTGGCATCGAAATTGCAGTCAAGAAGGATTTGTGGCGGCTGAGTGCATTCGCTACCATATTATCTTTCCCAGGGCGAAATTTAATGTCGAAGTCATATTCTTGTAAGATTTCAATCCATCTTCTCTGCCTCATGTTGAGGTTAGAAGATCCACTTTAGACTCTTGTGGTCAGTTACAAGTTGGAATTTTCCCCCCAGGAGATAATGTCTCCATAATTTGAGGCAATGAACAACTGCTAAGAGCTCTAAATCATGGGTGGGATAATTGGCTTCATATTACTTTAGCTTTTAAGAAGTATAAGCCATTGGTCTCCCTTCTTGTCCTAAGACACCACCAAGTGCTAGACTACTAGCATCAGTAAAACCACCTCAAATTCCCTAGTGAAATTAAGAAGTTTCATGACTGGCACTGAGGTAATAATGGCTTTGAGCTTATCAAAGCTGACTTGATGGATTGGAAAAACCACACTATTTTGCAATCATTCTTAAGAAGATCCGTCAAGGGTGCAGCTACCAGGGCATAATCTTTGATGAAAATCCTATACCATCCTTTGATTCCCAAAAATCCACGAACTTCGCGGACTGATTTAGGGGATGGCCATTCCAATATATCCTTGACCTTGGCAGGATCTACCGAGATACCATCTTAGGAGACAATGAATCCAAGATACTCAATCTGATGAGTAAAGAAGGTACATTTTCTCTTCTTGGCATAGAGTTTATCAATTGTAAAACTCTTTGCACATGCTCCTCATGCTCTTCCACCGACTTGGATTATACTAAGATGTTGTCACGTAGGCTGTAACGCCTGTGATGACCGACGGCAGACCGGATGCCCATGTCCAGGGTTCAGTGGGAGAGGACGCCCATGCGGAGTCATGGGCGGCCAGGCTAGTGTGGACGGCAGGCCACACACTATATAGCCTGGGGGATGAGGGGCAATCCTCATTCTTCCTCTATGGCTGGGTGGTGAGCCAGAGGCCGTCCCCTCTTGAGGTAATGCCCGTAGCGGCGTTACGGGAATGTAACACTGGTATCAGAGCGTGGTTCGATGGGATTGTCAGAGCCCGCGCGTGACCGGGGGACCGGAGCCCACTCGATGGTTTTCGACCATTCGTCTCCTTATCCTTATCTCGAATGGAGGGTGTGGAGGGAGGCAGCCATGGAAGAATGGTGGGGAAGATTTCTCTCTCTCTCTCTCTCTCTCTCCCCGTCACACACAGCAAGCAATGGAGGTAAGCAATTTTTGTAAGCGATTGAATTTTTCTGAATTGAATATCTGCGTTGAAATCCGTTTCATAGACTGTGTGCGGGGGAGGTGGAAGGGGCGAAGAGCAGCCCCACTGTCTGTGCAAGAAGTTGTTGACGCTTGTGTAGGGGCTTGCCTTGGAAACGTGAAGAGCCCACGACTTGCGTTGAGAAGCTGCTGTGGGCTGGCCACACGTAGACTGTGTGTAGAGGTGGGGGGCGAAGACCAACCCCACGAAAGACTGCTGAAACGCCAAATCAGCGCGAGCCTGGGCTGGAAACTCGCGACCCACGTCTGAGTGGGTGGGGCGAAGAGCACAATAAGCGAAGAAAACGTATGTGCCGTTACTAATACTGACTAGTGTGGCAATCCTCGACTGCCTGCTGAATGCCGGCACGCAGACCAGCCCCACAATGACCACTGGGGGAGGCGTGAACAAAACGTCAAGTTGCGTTGAAGCGTCTGCTTGAATGATGACCTCCGTGACCAGCAAGGCCAGGCGGCGATGGTGGGTGTGTGGAGGTGATGCAATGCTGAATAGCCCGAGCCAGCGGCCAGCTAGGCGGCCAGCCGACCAAGCCGGCGGACAGGGCCACGGCCAGCCCCTAGGCGACCAGCCCCGGTGGCCGGCCAGGCCAGCCAAGGGCGGCGGCGACCAGCCACCAGCCCAGCCACCAGCGCTGCAGGCGGCCAGAAAAATAAAAAATAATAATAATAAAATAAAATATTTTACTTGTTCATTTTTACTTTATTAAAAATGAAGCGGGCGGCCAGACTCGGCCCTAAGGACACTCCCCACAGGCGGGCGGCCACGCCCGAAGGGGCGAGGGCCGGCCCGGCCCGTTATTATTATTATTATTATTATTATTATTATTATTATTTTTAAAACACACAAAACAACGGCACACCCCACGAAACAAATCCACACGACCGTCGTGTCGTATGGTCGTAGTGCCTGTTTTCCACGAAAGAGACCCACCGCACACGGCCGTAGCGTCGCGTGCTAAGAGAGAGACAAATCCCATGACCGTAGTGCCGAGTCCTTCGAGAGAGAGCCGTTCTATGGCCGTTGTGCCTAGTGAACACGTCTATGGCCGTAGCACCGCGAGAATAACACATGTGGTGATCACACATTTGGTTCAGAGAAACTAAATTTAAGCTGAGCATACACTTAGTGTTGACCATAAAAGTCATGTAGTTTGGCTATAGTGTAAATGTGAAGACCGCGGTGTGTTTACTTGGGCTAAGAAGACCGGCAATGGCGTCAGTTGTGCCCAAATTAGACGGAGTGCTTATCACGAGAAATCAAGGTAAGCCTAATTGAGCCGTAGTGCTCATAACCCTTCACAATCTTTTAACATATGCTCGAAGATTGTGATAAACTTTGGGAAATGAGAACCATGTACAAGCGTAGTCTTGATGTGGTTATGCCTCGTGTCCAAACAAGTTGCTTACTGTTTGTAGCAATAAAAGGCCTTGGCCCGTAGAGGCAAGCTGGCCCTTGTTAAAAGTAACAAAATAGTGTCACTACTTGGGCCTAGAGAGTGGTGACTAGTTTGATTTAGTCACGTGATTGCCTGGTAAAAGTAATCCCTAAGGTGTGTATTACTTGGGATAAAGGGGCTAGTAGTGCTGCTAGAGTACTCAATTTGGTTTATCTAGGAGTACTAATCTAAAGGATTAGCATACGCCTAGATAATAATAGCAGATTTAGGATTGATTTGTACAAATCAAAGGTAAATCTGAAGGGGTATAGTCTTGAGAAGTAATGCTCAATGCCCTTATAGATGTTGATCGACGAAGAGAACTGTTCTTAAACTTACTAGCATGGTTTTCTCTTCATTTTATTGCCATGCGTCGACATCCCACTGCTCGAGAGTTTGTGGTGATCTTTCGAGGGGGGAAAGAGCCTTTTTTTATGTCACATCAATTGGTTTGGTGGTAATTTGATGGTATGGGACATCAAATTCTCACGGAATCGATTGTAGTCTTGGTGGAATGGGACGCCAAGGCTTGTGCATGTAACTTGACTCTTTGGCAGGTCTGCATGTACACTTGTCTGTAGTGATAAAGTGTGCAAGATAAAATTTGAACTTTGAAAATTACCAAATATAGCCATAAGATGGGATAAAACCCAGTTACAGAGTTCGGAGAAGCTCTAGGTAGCAAGACCATGATGGTGTGCTAGTGCTAACAGAGTGATTTAGTTTCGGAGTGATCTAAATCTAGAGGTTAGCAGTAAGACTAGTTTGGTTGGACAGTTTCATGCATGGGGGACGCCCTATAGCATTTTGCAAGTGTAGTCTTGCCTATGTTCAACATAAGTGTGCGATTGTGAGCACATTTTAGTTGCTACCATATGAATTTGGGAAATATATTACTTTCCTACACAAGCAATTGTAATATTGCATGACAGGCTATCTTGCTTACAAAGTTCATGTGCGTGTAAACCCTATAAGTCGTATGACCCCTTGGGAATGAGTGGAGCATTCCATGGATTTAATAAAGTTTTACATGGCAATAGTGAGTAGTATCTCACTCCAGATGAGCCTGATTGTTGTTAGTATCGGATCGGACATATGAAGTGTACATAAACTTGGGCTGAGTTAGGATAGAAGGCTAAGCCGGAGATCTTAGTGGTAAATCCTACTGTATCTGGTGAGTTTTGACTTAACCGGAGTGTTAAGAAGTAAACTCAAAGTCTGGGGCTGAACCGGAGTGTTCGGAGGCAGACATATCTTTGTTAAATCGGAGAATTTAGCAAAAGATGAGCTTGGGGCGAACCATGGTACCCAGGAAAAAAGCTCTTCACACTAAAATAGTGCACAATAATTTTAGGGTGATAAAAATCCATCGCAGGAATGTTTTACAACTTTCCATAGATGATAGATGAAGACAATGTACTTTACGGAGTTAAAGTACATAGGTGGTGACTTCGGCGCCACATTTTTTGTAGGAAGTCACCCAGTGGTGTGGTTAGGTCAGCCGAGACTCCACAAGACCTATGCACTAGTTTTTAAGTTGACCTCTATAATAAGGACGTCCAAAAATTTATGTTGTAATATCAGATATTGTACTGTAATGTGCAATGGAGGGGTCAATTTGTTTAGTCAAGTGACTTAAACATCTTGTTATAGATGGTTGTATATGGTACTCCCACTCGGGGGAGGTACGCCATTGGGTACGGAGTTACTCACAGACTAGTATGGAGCTACTAGTGTGATGATAGTGGATACGTAGTTACTCACTACTAATACATAACTGCTAATAACATTAAGATCCTCGAGTGAAAGATACTCTAGATCAACATTTTAAATTACCGAACCACAATCCATGAGTATCGAGGTACTCATAAATATGTTGACGTTGCTCAAATCGAGGGACCGATTTGTTCGATGGTATGGAATAAACGAGGAGAGTGGAGTAACTTAAAAGTTACACATCACTAGTCCTAGTGAGTTGTCGAGGTCATCCGTAGTTTGATGATTCCCTCTACCTATCAGATAACATTCAATTTTGCAAGCCCTTGCATTTAATCCGTAGAGTGATTATGAGTTTGGTGTGAGATATGGTTATGAAGAACTTACAAAAGTACTCGTTTATTTGCTTGTCATTGGTTATAGCTTGGTAGAGATTGCCACCTGTGATGGGTAGGTAGCTTTGCCGCTATAATGAGGAGGCAGCATTGCCGCTATAATGAGGAGGCAGCAAATAATGTTCTTATAGTTATACTTCATACCAACACCGAACATGGATAGGATGAAATTCCTAAGTTCATCATCACGAAGTACTGTGATGTTTGCATTTATATTGAATGTATGATGTAATGAGACATTGGGCTTGTGTAATTACCATCAATTATCTAGCAACCTATGGCTTCGCAGAGCAGCAAGCTCAGTCATTATCTGTGGATTGATAATGTGGTTATTTGTAGTTTGGAATTTTCTTGATAGATGGTACAACCCACCCACATGATTCATAAGTGTGTAACCGCTTATGAAGGGTAATAATATGCAACAATGAAGCACTTTGTTACAAGTGTGAAACCACTGATCTGTTGCAAAACAGTTTATCAATAGTACCACCATATGTGCGTAGACACTATACCACATCTTCAATGCAAGATGTTTAAAAGTTTCTTGGAAGGACTCAAGAATAAAAATATATTTGACACGGTCTAGATTTGTTCTTGGACCTATGACACTAGCGCGTAGTCCGCTTGAGAGTAGAGTTTTTGAGGACAAAAACCTTTCTTGAGGGAAAGAAGGGATATCCTCAAATATCACATAAACTCGAATAGTTGTGTGAGTCCAGACAATACTTGAAGGGATATGTCTGGTAATAGCAACAAAGAGTTGTAAGTGAATGGATGTAATTCCAGACACCCGTAGTGGTGCAAGAATCTTTATCAAACATCTCCACATACTATATAATCTGCCTCCGCAGATATAGTATGGCATAAGAGATAGGAAGTTTGATTGTTATATTTGAAAGGAAATTTTCAAAAGTTACATTTACTCTGAGTTAGAGAAGAGTTTAACCATCCGTAGATTGATGGTAGTTAGAAACTCAACAAAATTCTAGAGCATATGCTTGTGCAACAATGTTACACTAAGAGAGAAAGTATCTCTCAGCTTTGGAACTAATCCTTGTGATGCATGGTTAGATTGACTCTAGTTTATTTCTCCTATGGCCGTAGAGCTTTCCAAAGAGAAGTTTTAACAAGTTGGTGAAGCAACATGGTAGCGTAGTCTACAAATATCTAGTAGCATAGTCTAAGAACTTGCGCTACTAGAGTGCTCTCCAGTACATTATCTTCTGTGCTAATGACATGATGCAAAATCAAGGCATGAAATTTGCCTTAAGGTTTTGGTTGAAATACCAAATCATGGCTTGTGTGAGCATAATCCTGTCTTTATAGAGGTCTGGCGCGCTGTACGCGTACGCACTTTGTCACAACCGCGCCCACCTTCCTCGCCGACACATAATGCTAGTCCAGAGAGACTGGCCGTAGGTGCGGCGGGTAGCAAAGCGAGAGTTAGTCCGGAGAGGCTAGCCGAGTCTTTGGGGTATAGTTTTGATAGTCCAAGTGCGGGTCATCCTGGGATTCAGAAGACCTATGCACTAGTAAAAAGACAGTTTTATTGGCCTAGTTTGTTTAAAGACGTCCAGACTTATGTGCTGAAATGTAGTAAGTGTTAGGTCAATAAACATGAACGTCTTAAGGTTGGAGGACTACTCCATCCGCTAAAGATTCCTCAAGGGAAATGGGAAAGCATTTCCATGGATTTAATTACCGGTTTACCGAGTCGAGGGAATGACTCGGTGTGGGTGGTAGTAGACAGGTTAACTAAAATGGCAAAGTTTATTGCCACGAAGAAAACTGTAAAAATGCCAGAGTTGGCAAAACTCTTTATTGAACATCTACAAGCTATATGGCCTGCCCGCAGATATAGTGTCGGATAGAGAGAGAAAGTTCAACAGTCATTTTTGGAGGGAAGTCTTCAAAAAAATTGGATACTACTCTGATGAGTATGAGTATGGTAGATCATCCGGAGTCTGATGGTCAAACAAAAAGAGTTAACCAAATACTCGAGGATATGTTGCGTTCTTATGTAAGTAAGAAGCAATCAAATTGGAAAGAATATTTGGCCATATTGGAGTTTGCTTATAATAGCTCCAAGCATTCAGCGAGACGACTGGATTTACACCATTCATGTTAATGTATGGATTCCAGCCAAGATCTCCGATGGCTGTAGGCCTAGAAAAGGAGAAGATTCAATCTGTCAAGGATTTCCTTGAAGATATGAATATATGCTCAGAGCCGCACGTGAGAGCATTCGTAGCGCTCAGGATCGCGCTAAAACATTTCAGATAAAGGACGCAGACAAGTGACCTTTGCAGAAGGTGACTTTGTATTTTTAAAGGTTCCTGCGCAGTCAGCAACCATGAAAACGGGAAAGTGTGATAAACTTTTTCCTAGATATTGCGGTCCTTTCAAGGTCCTTAAGAAGATTGGGGACGTAGCCTACAAACTTGAGTTACCGGAGAGTTCTCAAGTTCATCCTGTCTTCCATGTTAGTAAACTGAAGAAATCAGTTCACGAGTTAGAGAACGTAGTTTCTCTAGATATTTTGGTGGAATTGATCACTCCACCAAAGATAGCACATGAACCGGAAAGGATTCTTGAGTATCGTGACAAACAAACCCGACATAAAGTGTACCAGGAGGTACTTGTTAAATGGACAGATAGGGATGAGGAGGTGTCAACCTGGGAACGCCGTAGTGCAATTTCCAAAAGGTTTCCCCAGTTTGTTTTCGAGGACGAAAACTCTTCTTAGGGGGGGGTAATGTCACATACGCTGTAACGCCTGTGACCGACGGCAGACCGGATGGCCATGTCCGGGATTCAGTGGGAGAGGACGCCCATGCGGAGTCATGGGCGGCCAGGCTAGTGTGGACGGCAGGCCACACACTATATAGCCTGGGGGATGAGGGGCAATCCTCATTCTTCCTCTATGGCTGGGTGGTGAGCCAGAGGCCGTCCCCTCTTGAGGTAATGCCCGTAGCGGCGTTACGGGAATGTAACAGATGTCATCAAATAAAACAAGTACAAATTCATCCAAGTAAGGACGGAATATATCTTGCATTAGGCAGTTGAAGGTTGCAGGAGCATTGGTCAACCCGAATGACATTACAATAAACTCATGATAGCCATAATGGTTATTAAAAGTTATTTTCGGTGTATCTGCTTCCCTGACTTTAATCTGGTAATAACCAGACCTTAAGTCTATTTTTGAGAAAACTTTAGCCCCATGAAGTCTATCAAGAAGCTCGTCGATGTGAGAAATGGGATACTTATTCTTGACTGTGACTTGATTTAACCCCTAATAATCTATGCAGAGTCGAAGGGTACCTTCCTTCTTTTTTTTCAAAAGAATGGGTGTTCCCCAAAAAGGAGAGTTGCTGGGACATACAAATCCTTGCTCAATGAGTTGGGAAAGTTGCTCTTTAAGTTCAATGGCTTCAGGAAGAGACATTTTATAGGGTGTTTTTGAGACAGGTTGAGCACGAGGGATCACCTCAATTTCATGATCGACTTCTCGAGGAGGTGGTAACCTTGTGAGCTCGTCTCAGGAAAGATGTCAGAGAATTCAAGGATCTGTTTCTTTACTAGGTTCAACATCTTTGTTGAGTTTAACTAGGAAAACTTGTTGTCCCTTACATGCTCCTTTGAGAAGATGCTTTACTTTGACTACCCTAGACTTAGGTTTACCTGTCTTTCCCTGAACTGATACTACTTGGCCATGCTCATTTCCAAAAGTGATACTCCCCTGGCTACAATGAATACTAGCATATTGTTTGCAATTCCAAGGATCCCATCATAAATTCCTAATGGCATGATTCTAAAATGACTATGAGTTTGTTCACTACCCAATTCAAAATCAAGGTTTCCTATAGAATGTTGAGATACAACTTCCTTCCCACTAGCTAGTTCTACAACCATTCTTCTAGCTGGTTTTTGACTCAAGTTTAATTTTTATAAACACTGGAGAAAGAAATAAATGGGTACTGCCACAATCAATCAAAATCTAGAATAGCTTACCGTGATGAGCGGCTGGGGTTTGAATAACACCAAATTGTTGATTTGGACCTTGATGTTATACTGCCATATGGACTGTGGCACGTTCTTCTTCAGCTATCTCTAGAGTTGGTTCTTCGCTTATAGCATAGGCGGTGTTAGCAGCTGCTTCGCGGCCTCTACCACGTCCACCACCCCTTGTACCTTGATGGATGGGGGTTCCACGGCCTTGATTTGATCTATCGCTTTGAGGTAGAGAAGATACCAGCTTGGGACAGTTGGCCCTGAAGTATCCTGGCTCATTGCATTCGAAACAGAGAGGGGCCTCTCTAGAAGCATCAGGGAACAAAAGAGTTGGCTTGCCAGCCTCAATTGTAGTAGGGAGCATTCTGTTGGGGTTCCTTGTAAGGTTGATCTTTAGGGTTTGCTTCAGGGTAAGATCTCTTCTGAGGCTTGGCTTTACTAGACTTTAGTTCTTTCACAAGGGGCTTTGTTCGTATAAAAGCATCTTACAATGAGCTTGGCCTCATTGCTTCAAGGCAAGAATCCAAGGGTTCATTCAAGCCTTGGTAGAAACGAGCCACTTGCTGGGAAGTCGTCATAGTAGCTAGGGCATACTTCTGAAGAGTGATGAATTTAGAATAGTATTCTTCCAAAGGTAAAGTGATGAATTTAGAAGAGTATTCTTCCAAAGCTAAGTTAAAGTGCTTGAGACTAAAAAATTCATTCATCTTCATGGATTCATGAGATGGTGGGAGATATCGTTCCTTCACAGCCTGCTTGATGTCATCCCAGGTTTGGGAGTGTTCAGTGACTCCTTTGTGAGGACACCATTATTTCCACACCAGAGCTTGGCATCCCCGGTGAGTCGAAATCATGCAAGCATGGACTGGTTTGCCACTCCAGTATATCGGGCTGAGAAATAATCGTCCATTGCTTCAATCCAAACCTCAGCATCCCTCTCAATCTTTGAACCTTCCCCCTTAAAGGAGGGAGGTCGTATTTTCTTGAGCAGGAGCTTCTTCTATTGGACATCCGTATATAATGCATTGGGGAGTGGAGGCTAATCGTCCTGGTCATTCATCGTAAGATTAAATTTTAGAATTACAAGACTCATACTTTACATTACCCTCATGCTTTTAAAAGTAAAACTTCTGAAATCATTTTATTTCTCAAATATTTACAAGGAAAATTTTTATTACAAAGGTTTGAGACTAATATAATTAGTCTTATTCATCGTAAAAGAAAAATCCTAGGCTCAACTAGAAATGAGACTAGAGAGATCCACATAGGTGAAATATGGGAGTTCCGCCATAGTCTCTAAGACACGAAAGATTGACGATAAGGGTGGTAGACAATGGATTGGGCTGTGTCCCAAAACGGCTACCATGTCGGTGGGTAAGACTTCATTACTTGGTCATATATCCAGCGGTCTTATGGTATGCGATTCCCATCTATGATCACAGAACTGTCAGGCCTGGGAGTACCCACGAACCAAAATAAACGAACCATCTTCAACTTTTCGATCCAACGAATCCGCTTTAAATCGGTGGTGGTGTTCCCAGTTCGGTCTACCCTAATGAAAAAATACCTTGGCCCGCGATTCCAAAGGTGATCTCTACCCCACCCTCTTTGGATACGAGAGGTATGAGGGAGGGACAATCTCTCAAGTATCTGCACCATAGTATCACGGAATTAGAAATTTGGAGAGACATGCAGTCTGGAAAATGCACTGGAAGACTAAGAATCTTGAGTAGGTGTCACCCTCTTCCTACAATCATGCAATCACCAATTCAAATTATTCTAGTAAGTTATTTTATAAATCAGCATTAGGTAAAACATATATTCCAAAACAATCTCTATTAACAAGTCCTAGGAACTAAGATCGGCTCCGATACCAATTGTAAAGTCTCCCGCTTCCTAAATAGGGGAAACCTTTAAGATAGTCTACTAAGTCTAACTTAGGGTAGTTTCCTACTCATCGACACCTTGACCATATAAGATACAAGGATACGATTAGTAGGTATGACCTAGTTCTGTCTCGTAGGGGAAGCGTGGTCTTTTTAAAGGATTTCTAAAATCAAACCACTCATAGAGTGATAGACTTTAACTCGGGCAACCTCTATTCTTGACTTCTAGAAACAACGGTTTTTTCCTTATCTATGCAAGGCACAGCCGCCGCTGACCTAGTCCTCTAGAGTAGGGTTGCCCAAGGATTTATTTATCTAATGTAGCGCTTTAATTAATTTATTGAAAAGTTACCCAACTAATCGAGTCCACCTGTCCATAGGATGTTGCGGTCAGGGCATCCCATCCTCCCACTTTCCACCCAACTCACGCATTAATTTATTTTCTAATTAATCCTACGGTCACATTGTTTGACATAAATAAACAAGTTCCTTAATTAAAAGCCTTACACATGGTTCGTTTAAACAGTTTTTATCAATGAAACACAATATTTACCAAAAAAATTAAAATTAAAAATAGATACAATGTTCAAAATTATTCATAGCCAAATCCAGGCTCTTTACTTTATTCTGTCGATGATCCAGAATTCAGCCTTCCAGCCTCTACAGACAGGGCAATCCCTACGGGACCATACACTTCATCGACAGCTGGCGAGCCGGCCTATCACCCTCTCAGGCACCCTCTCAGGCTCCATCGCTTGATCCTCCCGCTCCTCAGAGAGATGTCTACGCGCTAGGGAGGGCTTACTCACCGCACTAGCCTGGGCCCGTAGAACTAGGCAGCATCACAATATTAGCCTCCATTAGCGAAATCTTATTCTCCCAATGGCATGAGGGATACCTTGGGTCAACTCTGGGCCTCGCTAACGTCACCGCTCAGCTACACAAGCACGAAAATGGGGTTAGCGTCGAGGCGTGGAGAAGATATACCTATACTTCTTAACTCAATCAAGATATCACTTTACAAACTGAATTTTAGAATATTCTAGATTTCATCACTTTCCTTGAGAAAACAACAATTTCACAAAGAATTTTGGTATAAAGAAAAATAGCATCTCTTTCTTGATGTCTTTAAAGTTAACATTAAAGATTAACAAATAAATAAAAATTCCTTTTTAAACGATGACCAAGCTAACCTGGTCATTATTTCTTTGTGGGGCTCCCAAGGGGAGAGATGGGGCGGCATCTGGAGCAACCTCTTGAGACTCATTGATGTGCGCATCTCTCGGGGTGATATTTTGATGCTTTTGTGAAGGATCCATTCTTCCCACTTCTTGTAGTCTATGATGCCACAAATCCAACACTTCAATCGGATCACAATTTGGAGCTCGTTTGCTCAAGTTATGAGCAAAAAACCCCTAGGTGTGAATCACCTCTAAGAGGCTAAAAGCCCTTACTAAAGTCACCGCTAATTGGGGGGGGGGAGAGGGGAGTGGGGTGAGGAGGGGAGGGGAGGGAGGGAGGGAGGGAAAGGTGTCCTTAAACTGGATTTGCAGGGGGAAGGCTACAACTAAAGTGAGAGGAGGGAGAGTCCTCCCTTAAGTCTATTCACACGGGGGGGAGGGGGAGAGCAGCTAAGGACACCCTACCCTCAAGGGTGAGAGGAGTCAAGAAATATTTTGAAGAGGGCTTACATGGAGATGGGAAAAAATGGCTTGTTGAAAGGCTGTCAGGTACAATACGGTATAATATCACATAGAGAGCCAAGTGGGTACGAGCACTGGGCAGAGTGACGCGTACGGGGACAAAGTAGGGTGCCAGGGTGTCTCGACCACGAGATACTAAGGGGTTTCTATAGGAGCAGGTACGAGTGCGGGTGTGGGTGCAAGGAAAGGGAGAGCAAAGGGTGGGTGCAAAGGACGGTGTACGGTGAAAGTACACCGAACTGTGGCTTGCATGGGCCTAAGGAAAGGAATGGTACCTTTGCATAGACAGAAGCTATGGTACGCATGTACCTTCCGGGTTAGAGGTAGCATGGGCGTCCATGTGGCGGTCTCTGTGGACCATACACTAGGATAGTCGACCTTTGGTCTATGCGCGGGCATTGTACGGGCATTGTACGGGCGCTCGAGTGTGTCTACAATATCTTTTTGGGACGAGGATCCCTAATTTGGGCCATTGGTGTTGGAGGTCGGACACTGGGTGTCAAACAAACACGCCAACAATCAACATTATTACCTGCACACTCATGGCATACACCTCGTTTGTTTGATTAACGATTTAGAGTTTTCTTTTAATTTCCCAATACTAGAAGAAAAGAAAGTGGTGGTTCATACCTCTTCAAAATCTATCTCATCAGAGCGATGGTGGCTCTCTTGCAACTCAAGATATAAAGTGTGTTGTAGAGCAAGATCATGCGCTCTGACAATCTCCACTACGTCACCAAAATGATCACCGATGCAAGTAGTTACAAAGGTTCCATCCTCTCTTAATAACTCATTGGCAAGAACACATGCAGCCTCAAGCTCTTTCTTCCAAATGTTCGAGCGAGGGACTAGCAAAGTGTCCTTATCTAGCAAATGTTCCAGCGAGGGACTAGCAAAGTGTCCTTATCTATAGGCAACCATGTTGGAAAATATGCCCACACCATTGAACATCCTCCTAAAGTTGAGGGGTGGCTTCCAATATTTCAAGACTTGTTCAAGCCCCCAACAAACTTTGCCAGCCTATTATAATGCTTGGGAGCCAAGTTAATATTAGAAACCTGTTGGAACTAAAAATAGATATGTTCAAAATATAATTTTGGGTTTGCATACACTTACTATGAGATGTTTCTCCCAATTATATTGTCGGCTATATCAGTGATAGTTCCCAAAATAGCCATGTGCTTTGGTGGTATATTTCGAAACACTTGTATACAAAAAAACAAAACATGGTTACGTAAATAAACAAATGCTTTAAAGGAAACGATTAGAACAGCTATAAAATAATGTCAGTGACATTACTACTTAGAGGACTATCTGAACTATTTGTGTCATCGGCTTCATCCTCCTCAACCTCCTCATCTTCTGTGTGATCGTCCTCCTCTAAATCATCGTCATCCTCCTCATCTTCACTTGCAACCTTTCTTTTCTTTGTTACTTTCAAAAAAATGAATCTCACCCATTGTGGAATTTCAAATATACAAAATAGGTTTCACCAATTGTGGAATCCCAAAAAATAATGGAATGTAAACCTTGAGAACATCAAGCCACCTTTGTTTCCAATTTTATGTATGAGTTACCAGTCTAGACGCATCAAATTTCTAGTTAAAGAGAATCATGTTGTTTGAGAGCTAAAGGATTAAAAGAGGAAAGAACAAGGATTAGTTGTGCATGACTTTTGAAGCTCTTTCTATCAGTGGATTTGGTGTGATACCAAAGAATGAGAGATCCATTGATTGAAGAGCTTCATTTGGATGGGAAAAACGTTGAAAGAAAAAGATGAAATCAAGTTACTAATCTATATAGTGTGTGTGCATACATTTACAAGCTTGCATGGAGTAGGATAAGCTTGCATGGAAGATACCCTTTAGAATACGTCAATGTTCGTTTTATCAGGCAAAATAAAGGTGTAGCATAACCTTAATAAAAGCGACGCTCCCCCTATTAATAGAAAATGATATGGCAGCCAACTGCCACGTCATATTGCTGAAGCTCAACAGTATGACATGGCAGTTGGCTGCCACATCATTACCATGTCATGCTCGATGGCACACGTCGCCCCGCTGGCAAACGCCTCGTCTACACCAATCCATATCAAGTTGTGAAACGCGCGTAACATAACCTTAAAAAAGCAACGACCTCCCTAATAATAGAAAATAACGTGGCAGTTGAGTGGCAGTTAACTACCACGTCATTGCCATGTCATCACCTCATCTGAAGGCGTGAGCGCCTCGTCTGGAGTGCCTTCTCTCTCTCTCTCTCTCTCTCTCTCTCTCTCACACGCACACACACATAATACACACACCGTGAAAAAAAGGGAAAAAAAAAGGGGAGAGGTGGGAACATTTTAGCTCTAGATCTAATTTATTGTCTACACACACTTACATAAATCTCTCTCTCCCCCTCTCTCTCTCTCTCTCTCTCTCACACACACACACACACACTTGCATAAATAATACACACACACACATCATGAAAAAAAAGGAAAATAATTTTAAAAAGGAGTTCAAAGGCTATGTTGTTCGTGAAAAAAGAAGAGAGGTGGGTGGGAACATTTTATCTCTAGATCTTATTTATTGTCTATACACTTACATAAATCTTTCTCTCTCTCTCTCTCTCTCTCTCTCTCTCTCTCTCTCTCTCTCTCTCTCTCTCACACACACACACACTTGCATAAATAATACACACTGGCACATCGTGAAAAAAAAAGGAAAAAAATAAAGAAAGGAATTCAAAGGCTATGTTGTTCGTGAAAAAAGGAGAGAGATGGGAACATTTTATCTCTAGATATGATTTATTGTCTACACACACTTACATACATTTCTCTCTCTCTCTCTCTCTCTCTCTCTCTCTCTCTCTCTCTCTCTCTCTCTCTCTCTCTCTCTCTCACACACACACACACACACACACACACTTGCATAAATAATACACACACACATCATGAAAGAAAGGAAAACAATTTAAAAACCCAAAGGCTATGTTGCTCATGAAAAAGAATCTCTCTCTCTCTCTCTCTCTCTCTCTCTCTCTCTCTCTCTCTCTCTCTCACACACACACACACACACACATTGTATAAATAACACACACACACACACATCGTGAAGAAAAGGAAACATATATATATATAAATGAGTTCAAATGCTATGTTGTTCTTGAAAAAAGGAGAGAGGTGGAAACATTTAGAAATTGGACGCATGAGAATTTGTCAAGATTCAGACTCGGAACCTCTCGTACCCATATTGCTACACTATTTACTAGGCCAATGGTCACTTCTTGCCAGTGGTTGTTCTCAAAGAAAAAATAAAAGAATAATAAAAAAATAAGATATTTTACCATTTTTTGTAAAAACTCAAAATTTAAATTTTTTTACTTTTTTAAACAATGAAGTAAATCAAGTTAACCCTAACCCTAACCCTAATGCAAACGTAACGTAAAAGATATTTGGTAATCATTTATTCAGGACCTCCTAAGAAGTGTTTCTCTCTCTCTCCTTCTCTCTGTCACACACGCACACATCTCTATCTACCTCTCTCTCTCTCTCTCTCACACACACACACACATCTCCATCTCTATCCCAATCATGGAGGCCAAGCTTATTTCCCCAACAATGAAATGAGGGTGCCTTTGAGCAATGGCAAAGGCTTTGTGAACAAGGAATTTCTTATGAGAAAATGTTTACCATCACAGCTCTCTTCTTTAGAGGCGATCACGATCATAGCAGCTAAAGAGACACGTGTTGCCCTTGTTTCACTACAAGATGTAGAAGGTAAGAACCTCTACCTCCTTGATAACATGATATCTCTTACATATATGAGGTATGTGTAAGCTCAAAATCCAATATATCAATCGGTACCTCTAATTATGTGAATATTGAAAGTTCAACCAATTATGATGAGAGTCTACTATAGAAGACATCTATATTAGATGCAATGCCTCTATACACCCAATTACCCAACCATGAAGTACTCTCACCCTTGAAATCGAAAAGCATTATAGAGTTCTTGTTGAACATAAGGAAGGAGAACACTTTGACAAAGCTGGTGAGACGTATACCACGGGTGTTTCAGGTGAATGAGCTTCCTAGATTCTATGATGGGGATGTAATATTTGAGTTTCCTGCCACCATGGGTGCTAGAGTAGGAATGGATGGCATGGATCATACGTACGATGGTCACATGTGGACAAAGGCAGTAACCTCAAATGTCAACTTTCCAGGGGTGTGTAGGATAAGCCATTGCATTGGTGAAATGCATTGTTTACACACCACGTCCTTGGTATTTGAAAAATGGCTTCCCTAATGACATTAGTTTCAAAGGGTGCATAAAGAAAACTTGTGCAGTTGGGGTCCTAGCTCAATTATCACTATTGCAAAAAGCCAGTTACTTGCAAGGGCATCTTATGCGTATTATGTGTATTATGTCATGCCTGATGACAGACTAACATGGCTTCTAATACACACCGGAATTCACTCACATGATGTCCAGGCCAGCACATAAAAGGCATTGCTTTTGATAAGACTAAATAAATGGTTGAAAGAGTAATTAAATTTGATGCAAGTGCTGGTCCAAGGTGCAGATGTGCGTTTCGAAGGAGTTGGTGCTAACTTCATTAGTCCGAGAAGGAGATCAAGGACATGATCTTGGAGACAAAGAATTCAATAATGTGCTAGAAGAGCTTGAACCACTAGTTGAGAACAAGTGGTGAGTTAAATTAGAGAAGCATTTGTTAAGGCCATATATAAAGTGATTAAAATTTTGTTTCTTGTAGGTTTCAAAGGTTAGTAGCTCATGCACGCCAACAAGGACCACCCAAGTCATCATTTGGCTATGATGACTTGCTACGTTTGAAGAGGGATTGCAATTATGACTTTTTCCATGGAAACTGATTTCTCCGTCAAGGCAATGAAACTAAACGTTATTTTATTTTCAAGATGTCAACTAAAGGACCAGCCTCAGGTGTCGAACTCGCCAGTAGAATGAGGCGTTCAGGGAATGGTGATCTAAGAAGAGCTTGACCACACTAGATGCACCATGGATTAGGTAACAATGGCTTGTCACATTTATGATCCAAGGTTGTAACAATGGCTTATCGCAACAAGTAATAATGTCTTTGAAAAAATATAGTTCTTTGTTATTACCTCTTTTCGCATATTGACCTTTAGTTTTGCAACCTGCAAAAGCTTCTAACTATTGCAACTTGCAAGATGAAAGAGGAGGACAAGACCTCCCAAGTAGTGTTTTCGGAGTGCATAAATAATGTCATGGTGACACATGCATTTGAAAAGGTAAACTTCTTTGGTTTCATGGCAGATGAATCCCATGCAAATTGGAATGCCATTAGAGAAGTCTACAATGAAGGGCAAGAAATGAAAGGTCGGGAACACTCATGTTTATTTCATTAGGCACAAAGCCTAAATATACATACAACAAAATATGTTATAAAGGCCTTCCAAGGTGTGCATAAGAGCATGTGCAAGAAGTGGCGGACGGAGTCAACAAAAAAGGCTGCACTAGCTCAAGGGAGACTTATCCGACAATGGTGGCGTAGTGGAAATGTAAAAGATTCAGATATACCTGCCATGGACCTTTGGTTGAGCTAGTGGGAAGTGCGCATTGCACATTGGAGCAATGTAAAGATTTCGGTATGTAAAAGAATCATTTTCTTTAAAGAAAGTGTCTTTAATGATGTTTCTAATATGTCTCTAACTATTGCATAGGTGGAGAAGAGCAGTGATCAGTCATGTACACCATGAAAAAATTTGTCAGAGTAAACATGAAAGCTGGTTAGTCGAGGAGGGTTTTAAACAAAAAATAACACTCTACAATGCATGTGTATAATACATGGCTAATGCTTTATTACAGAGTGCAAAGCAAAATTCATACATGATGGGCAAGCATATCGGAGCAAATCCAAGTCTTGAAAAGCTAATTGAGAGGGAAAATGCGCATACTCCAAGCCCAACACAAGTTTTGAGGACAGTAAACGAGTACCACTTCAGGTACACCCATGTACAAGGCCCCAACTCCTTTGGCAAGTGATCGAGAATCATCCCGACACAAGAGAAGACAATGTAATGTAATTGATGTGGATGATGATGCTAGTCATAGACCTGAGTACAACATGCACGTGAGAGATAGGAAGTCCATTAGACATCGCATGAAAATACAATTCATGGATGAAGATGTGGACACAAGAAATTAATCAAGTGACAAAATCATGATGGAAGCACCCATACAAAAGACATTCTAGTCAATTAGGAGAACTCCAAAGGGCAGCAGAGTAAAGTGTTTGGGTTATATAGGTAGTAGTAAGTGTGGTCGCATGATTATAGGATGTGCAAAAGGAGTACCTACACCATCATTTTTTTTAACAAGGTCCCATGCTGTTGGTGGGAAGACTAGTCAAATAATGTGGTTTTGCAATAATGACATCATGCATACATGGGTTGTGGGGGCAAGAACATTAACCATCCCCCACACAATGTGCCTACTATATGGCCAGTGGGCTAAAGGCACAAATCTGACAGTTGAGGAGGCAGACACATTGGTGCTTGCAGGCTACAACTTACATAGTAAGCCATTGGGAAGGAAGCAACAAAATCCATTGAGCTCAAGTCAACCAGAAGTGCCAAGAGGAGAGACAAACACATTCAAAAATGATATGTCACGAGATGGTCGTCACACAAGATACAGAACAGGCACTTCAAAAGAAGCTGCAAAAAGGATCAAGAAAGCACTAGATATAAATGCACGAGTTACACAAGTGCAGGTGTTTCAATCCTCTAAACATGAAGCTTTCACCATTGAGACGTTTGGAGAAGGTTCTCATGTGGGAAGTTATGATGTGCATATCAAAATGCATCCATCATGGTCATGTCCAGATTTTTTGGGAAGGGTCAACAAGCAAAAACCCTACGTAGCATGCAAGCACTTGTACTTTATGTACATGAGAGTCATGGGATTGAGCCAAAATGAAAATATATTTATTCACCAACCAATTTTGACAAAAAGGGAAGTAATTGAATGTCTATGCAAAGAACGAACCTACCCTGAATTGGTTTAGTAAACAACTCTTGTTCCTAATTTAACTTTAGAAATGTATGGGATGTGCAAAAATGTTTGGGGGTATCATTTTATTGGAACAATTTCTATGGAGTAATTTTATCTGAGCTTGTATCATTTTATTGGAGAACTTTTATTTTTCTATTGAGAGAGATAGATAAGAGAGACAAAAATAGAGAGAGAGAGAGAGAGAGAGAGAGAGAGAGAGAGAGAGATAAAAGAGAGAGAGAAATAGAAAGAGATGTAGACAAATAAATAGAGGTTGAGAGAGAGAGAGAGAGAGATATAGCTATAGATTGAGAGCCTCCCATTATTAAAAACCTGCTCACCATATTTGGTTTTATGCTCACCCGTAATTGCTCGCCACACCCAAAACCCCCCTCCTCCTTTGTGCTAACCCCAATAAACCCCCTTTTGGAAAAAATTGGAGAAACCAGGCTACTTGGGTAGCTCATGCCTTTTCTCAGTCAATATGATTGTGCCATTTAATTGAGAATTTATATTGCTAGTAACTGAGTAAACTTGTTTTTAAAATAGAGGATTAGTGTTTAAATGATGTAGATTTTGAAAAGCAAACTTGCTAGAATTAGTTATCCTAAATGAGGTGGATACTCAGATCATTGATTATTAAATAAATATTTTCAAAGACTCTTTGGCACATGCTAACCAAAATTAGTTAAGTGCATGTGTGCGTCAGTTAAGGGAGGGGCTATACCATACACAATGTGGCACAAGTCTCCCTTTATATTTATAAACATAAGGGAATGTATCCTTCCCTTGTTTTAGAAAACACTTTTAGTGTTGAAAGTGGAGCAGATGTTTTTTTTTCTAGTGTTGTATAACACAAAATTCTATGCTTACATTAAGCTTTGCTCAGACAAGCTAGAGGTAAAGTGCCTCCACTATGCTAAACATCTACCAACCACTACCACTACTCTTTATGTTATTGTTTTTCACTTTCTCTTATACTCTTTACATCCCATTCATCCCAATATAGGATCCTTCTTTTATTTAGCATCTACTTAGCATGTCTTCGACCCATCTAATGGGATCTTTCTAAAACCAAACTAGAGAGAGGTGTCTCCTAAACACCACTCTATTCTCTCTAAGTAAGAGAAAGCAAGATGTAACACAAAGAAGGGGGGGAGGGGGGAGGGGGGAGAGAGAGTGTGTGTGTTAAGATAGATGTCCCTTAGCATGGGGGATCTCAATTGCATGCATAGTTCTCACCTCCATTAGAGCCTTGCTAACAAAGAGCAAGGCAAGTAGAGGTGACCACGGGTGCAATTCTTCTTCATGCATACTATTATCCACACTAATCTATCCATACTGCCACGTGATTAAGCAAGGGTCTTGGCCATGTGGAATCTCCCCGAGGTCCCCCGCTTGAGCAAAAGAAGGCAAAAAACAACCCCTCTATGCCCCAATGGCCAAGACACCAACACACCAACACCTTGTTGCAAACCATCATGATCAATAGCACGTTATTGAACATAGCATCTTCATGCAGTTGTTGAATGCTTGGGTAGTTTGTGCCATTTAAGTAAGCTTTTTGAGAATTTATATTGCTAATCTTTATCATAACTAAGTAAAATTATTTTTAAATACAAGATTAGTGTTTAAACAATGTAGATTTTAAAAGCACGCCTGCTAGAATTAGTTATCTTAAATGAGCTGGATAGTCAGATCATTGATTATTAAATAAATCCTTTCATAGACTCTTTAGCACATGCTAACCAAAATTATCTAAGTGTATGTGTGCGTGAGTTGGGGGGGAATAAGAAAAAATACCATACACAACTTGGCACAAGTCTCCCTTTATGTTTATAAACATAAGGCCACCATCCCCTTAAACTAGAGCTCTATAAAAAGATTACACAAGGGAAACATACATAATAGAAAAACATGAATTTTTAAATACGAAAATTGATGGCGCGTGGCTCAATGTAATGTTTTCCTAATTGTTTTCTTTGCCTTCCTAGACTACCCAAGTAAAAAAGGAATATTCACATAGAATGCATGCTTTTAATTTTTCTATGTTTTGAGTGCACTACCCTAAGTTGCATACATTAATCTACATGATTTAGTATTGAAATCGTGTGTCGATTCTGCCTTGTTTCAAGATTTCTACACATCTTGCTTCTTATCTTTGTTCATGAGGAAATAGATTTCTATGTTCCATCATTAGACCACCTCTTTCCCATATGCTCTTGCATTACAAAGAGGGGAGGGGGTGTGCTCATATAGCCTAGCCTCTTGGTATGCAAAGCATCCTCTCTCTCTCTCTCTCTCTCTCTCTCTCTCTCTCTCTCTCTCTCTCTCTCTCTCTCTCTCTCTTCGTAATGGAACATATATTACCAAAATTACTTTACGAATGGCAACATGGCCACCATGTGATGTACTAGCTTTCCCTCACTAATTACTCTGAACCACAAGTGTAGCTCGGAGTACCCTCATCCAATATATAGCTGTGTCATTCTCCACCAAATAAGCTGACCACCACAATGAAGAGACTTTCCACCATAGTAGCCCTTTTATACGACCTATGTGAGCTATAATATGAACTTTTGCATCAAATATGAAGGCATTACTAGTTGACCAGATATGCCACAAACCTATCCACCTGAAAAAATGAAAGAAAGTTGAATGTTATGGGTTACTTGGCCCATTCGGAATCTTGCCCAAAATCCAGTCTTTAACCTTTACAAGCCTATCAGTCAACGGAGTCCATATACAAGAAAGGAAATCCCACACCTTCTTTGCCACACCGGACATGAAATGAAACGATGCGGGCATGTTTCCAAGCATATATTACAAAACACACAATTACCGAAAGCAATCCACCGCTTTCGCATCTAGTCCCCAATGGCAGGCCTCCAACTAGCATGCGCCATAGGAATACCTTCCCTTGATATGGAATCTTAGACCACCAGCCCTATAAGATTACTTCCTTCCACCAAGCCCTAGTCTTCCTGATGTTCCATACCCTATTAGCCTTCTCAGTACTATCAAACGCTTATCTTCTACCATCATATGGTACACTTGATTTGATGTACGTTGGACAATGTCTGAAGGCTTTCTAAATGCCCAATCTAACCAAGGTTGTTGATCCTCCAACTAAGGAATATCATCAAATGATGTAAGTGCTTCCCTCACCTTCTCCCATAACTGTACATATCCACGTAGAAGCCGAAAATATTGACAAATTTTTCAAAAAGACAATAAGCAGCCTCTACGTGGAAACAAAGTATCCAAAATTCTCACTAGTCCCAATCGAGCCATTCTATTGAATTTTGGCCACTCAACAAGTTTGCCAGGCCACTCTAGTAGCCAACACCTCACCTGCTATAGAATTGAACTGCAATCTCACCTGCTATAGAATTGAACTGCAACCGTCGCTGATCTGAAGGCTTCCATTTAGTGTGTGCCAACACCTCCTTCCATGAGATCATCAAATGAGAAAGGAGACGTAAAGCCACCACTCAAACTTGTTGGGAACAATTCACTACATCCCACCATGTACCATCAATCCTAGTATTACCATGCACAAGTGTGACCTCCTCTATGAGGGCCTTAGCCATTACCACCCATGGCTCTTGAGATACACACATATCTTGCAATAAAGGCCATCTCTTAGCACAACCATATCTAATCTGGCATCTAATAGGGCTTCCCCTCCACTCCTCTTCGGAGTAGTAACATGTTCCCAAGAAATCCAAGTCTACCCTAGCTTATTTCCTGCTCTTTTCCATAGCATAAATCAAATTGGCTATTGTATCTGATGCAAAGCTTTTCCTGTCCATGGTGCCACTTTGAGCCAAGCATGCATAGACCAACCTTGAGATTTCCAATACACAAACTTATCATTTATCCTGCAAAAATCCATGCCAACAAAGCCTATGAATCAACATCAACTCCAATCGGATAACCCAAGTGGCGTGTGATACATCCCCTTTGTATAACCTACCCATTCCATCCCAAACCAGGCAAATTGCTCTTGGTACAGCTTCTTAGATCATATTTCTACATATTAATGCATAACCCTGAAGCAAGACCAAAAGTATCCAAAAAGCCATAGCCTTCTGAACATTATCTCTTTGACCCTTAAGAATCATCTGCCAATGCCTGGCCGACCATCTCCTCTCCACTTGGAAGTGTAATCCCTACAACTTCACCATCCTCCACTAGCTTATCCACTCGAGATAAGACTGGATGTGTAACAATTGCAAACAAGAGAGGGCTAAGTGGGCATCCCTACCTGACCGATCTTGTTAAATGAATGGGATCAGGAACCCACCATTACTCATAAGCCTAGCCATTGCATGTTGGCTAATAGTATAAATCAAAGAAGACATGTGAGGACGAAATCCCATAGCCTACATAAGCTGTGAAAGAAAAGACCAACTAACGTGATCATAAGCCTTTTCAATATCCAGTTGAATCATAACCACCTCTTGCCTCAAAGCCCTTACATAATCAATTCCAATTTGTATATTTATTATATTATGCAAAATATTCCGACTTCAATAAATCCATATTGCCTTGGATGAATCAAAGTAGGAAGAAAACACTACAACCTGTTGGCCCAAGACCTTTGCAAATATCTTATACATGGCCCCCATCAATGTGATTGGTCTCCATTAATGTAAATTAACTGGGGATGGAACTTTAGGCAGTAAATGTATAAGCCCAATCTTCCAACTCACAGGCATGATACCTATATTCCACACCTCCTGAAAAATAGATGCGAGAGGGGCCTTCAACTCATCAACATACTTCGTGAAAACCTCATTGGGGATCCCATCCCATCATGGACTTTTCCCTTTGGCAAATGCTTCAACATAGCTTCCACTTCATCCTGAGAAATATCTCTTTCTAATTCATTTGCAGAAACATCTGATACCTAGTGAACGAAGTAAGTGAAATAAAGACTCTCTAGCTACAATGACATCAAGAGATATGACCTCCTATAGCCCCAACAAATGGTGATAAAAGTCCATACACACATCTAGAACACAAGCAGGATCAGTAATCAATACTCCTTGCCTATCTTACGTCCTAACAATATTCTCACATGCATGCTTTTTTTGCAAATGAGAAAAGAACGTATGTGACTGACAATTAGAATCCATTAGGGCATCCATTCAAGCCGTAAGCTTATATCTCACATATTGATTCTCATGCAATGCTTTAACCTGATGGGACAACAAATCAATAGCTATCTCAATGTCAAGGCAAGAACTATCCTCTTGAACCACCTGGTTCAAATCAACCAATAACGATTATAGGTTCCGCAAGTAATATGATGCATTATGAATCCCATACTGGCAAGCAAGCTTTTGAATATTGAACATACAACACTCCCATGCTGACACCCCAACAGAGATTACATGGCCTTGAAAGTTTTGTAACAACTGTAGCATAAATTGATGGAAAACATTATGCTCCAAGAAAGTTTGGTTAACCTTAAGAGGAGCTTTTCCCAATAATGGCCTATAAGCATCCGCAGAATGGCTATGCATCTCCAATACCAAAGGAAAATGATCTGACAAAATATGATTATATTCCACCTACATGGATAATATCTCTGGTAGAAACAAATCATGCTGGCATATGTAAATCCTCTCTCATGTGCGGGTGTAGCCATGACCACATATCTTGTTTCAAAACTTGAGTGAGGTATGTAGAAGCATGCTCCAACAATTCAAATACATTAAAATCGCCCAACACAAAGCCAAGCTTAGCATTCCACCAACACAATAAATCTTCCCATAACTAACGACGTTGTGCAACACCATTAGGCACATGCAGTCCCACCATTAGGCACATGCAGTCCCACAAGCCATAATGTTTTATCCATAAACTCCACTTCCACAACAATAAATTACCCCCTGACATCCTACATAACCAATGATGGCTTGAATTGAGATTTCATTGCAATCATGACCCCTAATTGTGTAGTGGGGTGCCCACTATAAAACACACAAAATTCCTTGTAATCATATACTTGTCCAGCCATGGAATGTTGTTTATGCTCCACAGCACAAAACATGTCCCATTGACCTTGAAACATAATACGCCACATGCAATATTTCTTGAATGGTGAACACACACCTTTTACATTCCAAAGAGAAATGTTCATAATCCATCAAAATAGAAAGCCAATAAATGAGAGGCACCACCATCGGCCTCTCTTTCCTTAACATATTGCACAGGATCCTCAATGCCTTCTCTCTCCATCTGTTCCCATACTCTTCGTATCAAAACATCCACCTTCTCACCTAAAGTACGGGCATCACTAGGTGATGTATCCTATCTCCACTTGACATCCGGATACTTCTTGTCAGGTGAAGACCATAGCCCCTTTTTTATCAAATAAAAGAGGAAAATTTACCCAATTTTCTTTCGTAACTCGAGGTCTCAGATTATACCGGCACCAACTGTCCATCTAGAAATAATGGGACTTTTGCATAACCAAATATCGAACTTCTTTGGATGAGAATAGGAGCTCATAGAATCCTCTGGGACCTTCAAAGATCTTCTCCACAAAATTACCATCTAATAAATCATGTAACCAATCTGTAATCCTGTTGAAGAATGGAATTTGTCTAGTAAAAAAGAAAATTGTAGCCTTGTTTTATGAAAGGATTCCACTTGTGTGCCACAAACTGCCATGTTTCCACTCAAGCATCTACCACTTTCTTTATTGGAACCTTGGTAGCCCTAACATGATTTTCCATCATATATGGCTGTAAAATCTAATTAGCTTGTGCAACTCGAAAGTCAAAAGCCACTTCATGGTTCTCTTCCTAAGGTGCATCAAGAAGCAAGGTATCCTGAAGCATCCGACCAACCTCCTTCTCTCCATATTCACCACCAATCAATCTCTGCCTTTTAGCCTGATCTTCAGACTCTGGCTCTAGCCCTCCACCTTCAAACTTCTCTGCATCTTCTGTTGAGACATGTGCCTCGACAAAATCCATAACTATGGCTCCCTGACTCATTTCCACTACTCAACACCGAAAATTAATGCTTCCACCAGAAGGAGGAGAAGAGTTATGTTTCAACTCTGCAAACAAAGAGGAGAAGATCCATTGCCCGGATGGGAAATTTTTCTGCACGAGTGGCTTTGAAAGGGGGGTAAAACCTTAGCAGAGCAGGGTGGAACCGCTCACCCACAAAGAAATTAGGACAAACACAAACACTGTGCAGGCTAAAAACCTGTGTTGTGCGACCACGATCGTGAATTCTCCACTACACGGACGGAAAATTTATCTTCATGAATGGCTTTGAAAGGGGGGTAAAACCCTAGCATGGCAAACATGGCTACTAGAACTACTTCAGGCTCACCCACATAGAAATTAGGGCAAATAGAGACACTATGTAGGCTGAAAATCTGCACGCATCCGTGATCGCGAATTCTCCACTGCCCAAATGGAAAATTTATCTACACAAATGGCTCCGAAAGGGGAGTAAAACCTCAACACAGCCATAGGAACCGCTTCAAGCTCACCCGCAGAGAAATTAGTGCAAACACAAACACCATGCAGGCTGAAAATTTACGGCGCGATCGCGAATCTCTCTCTCTCTCTCTCTCTCTCTCTCTCTCTCTCTCTCTCTCTCTCTCTCTCTCTCTCTCTCTCTCTCTCTCTCTCTTCTTTAAAGACAAATGGAAAATCTGTACAAGAAGGTGACACCTACCAAAAACAAATCAAGAGTGACTCACAAAATAATGTAAGTTAACTCAAAGTTTGAGGCAGCTACATCTAACAAAGAAGTGATAAAAATCACGTGTTGAATAGTATTAATTTAACCCTATCCCAATATCTTCTTTTTCATTAAGAGTACTCTTTTACCTAATAAGGTAGTTGAATAGAATGCTTATGGAGTTCATTTCTTGGCTTCAAATTTTAGCTTCCCTTAATGTGCACAACTCCTTGTGCCAATCGCAATCCCTATGTGACATGAGGATCTATCAACCATCCTCATGCTACCAAAAATTACATAATGAATTCTGGCAAGCCATGTAATCTAAACACATTGGCAATAAATAAATCCACTACTTATGGAGCTATAACTTTGTTCATAATAAAAACAAAATGTGCCATCTTAGATAATCTATTGACAATGACAAAGATAGCATTATAACCTTTCCTAGTTTTGGGTAAACCCATAATGAAATCCATGGAAATACTCTGCCATTTCCTCTCTAGAACAAGCAATGGATGTAACAATCTGCATGACTTCACACACTCCAATTTAGTAACCTGACACTAAAAACAACGTATCACGTCATGATTAACATGTTTCTTTAATTGTGGCCACTAGTAGAAACATTTAATGAGCTCAATTGTTTTCTTAATTCCCAGGTGTCCAACACATGGACTATCATGACATTCTCGTGTAACTAATACCCTCAAATTATCTAAGTTCGAAACACATACCTTGTCGTTCCTCTTGAGAATTCCATTCTGAATGGCAAATCTACGCGTACCAGACAATAAATCAGACGGAGCTGATTCCTCATTTACTTGGCTGGCCTTATTCCATAATGATTGAACATATGAATCCATCTTTTAAGCTTCACGTATTTTATGAATGATCTCGTCGACTGTATTGAAACTCATCTGATATATTATACGAGACAATGCATTGGCAACAACATTTTCTTTTCCTTGTCTATACAAGATTTTCATGTGAAACTCTCACATCAATTCGGTCCATCTTGCTTGATGGCCTCTTAAATCCATCTAGTTACAAAAGTACTATACTTCAGTGTACCATAACCCGTGTATACCTTAAACTCAGCTCCGTACAAATAAAACCTCCACATCTTGAGTACATGTATAACTGCATACAATTTAAGCTCGTGTGGGCCACTTGCATTGCGAACTACTAAGTTTCTTACTTTCAAAAGCCATTGGTCGTCCTTCTTAGCTCAACACAGTTCCTATGGCAATGCTACTAGCATCTGTCTTAATGAAAAAAGGTAATGACGGATCCACGATCTTCAACATCGATGCAGTTGCAACCGCCTACTTTAATTTATCAAAACTTTGCTATTGAATGTGAGTCTAGACATAAACAATGGTAGCTTGCAATAAGTTAGTTGAATGGCATTCTATTTCATAATAAATAATAATAAACTTTCTATAAAAACCAAATAGTCCTAAGAAAGATGTGAGAGGAGTAATCCATATTAATGCTTAGTGCCGATATAATGTGTCCCAAATACTCAACTTCCTCTTGACATAGGAAAGTCTATTGTTTATTGGTATACAACACATTTCCCTTGAGCACGCCAAATACTGTAAACAAGTATGGTTTGTGCTCCAATAAAGATTCACTAGCACCACCATTCAAGATTACAGAGATCATTGTGCCTTTATAAGCGACAAGTATTTATAAAGGAGAACTTATCGAGACTAAGACTTCCGAGGATAAGAAAGTTGTGAGGCTTGCTATGTCCCTCACATGATATTCGTGCTCACGTAGCTCATACTCACTCGGAGGTGGGCTTGAACTTGCCAATGTAAATTGATCCTTCCCTAGGAGGTGGTGCCTCTGATGGAGTTGAAATGAAATCATCACCTACCGCATCAAAGAAAATATTATGATGGCTATGATGACCCATGGAAGGTAAACTTTCACCTCCACTACATCCAGCAATGTGGAATCTAGTTGGATTAGTTCCAGACATTTTTGCGGCTTCTTAAGAATGGCCATGGGTTTGGCTATGTCCTTTGGCACTCTCAAGTTCCCTCATTGGTTTTATAATTGGCTATGGAATACGGCCATATATATGCTTTGGTGGGGTTAGTAGTTCAACCTACACCTTCCTTGCAAGAGCTTGGGCTTGTTTCATTTACTCCTTCTCCAACATGGGGTTGGGGTATTCTTTGAGTTTCTTTAGAAGGCTTGCATAATCAATGGGTTTCTTCTCTTTAGGAAGAACTGGTTTAAATGGGAGATTGCACCTATGAGGGAGGCAACTTCATCGCTATTGTCTAGACCACTTTCAATGGTCACAATGTTGTTGCCCTTGGCAAACTGATCATGCATTGCATTTCCACGTACTCTTTGAGGTATTCTTCTTTTTTACTTCTAGTTCTAGTCCTTTAGCCTTTTCAATAGCTATCACAATCTTTTGGGCTTGCGTCCTAAGCTCTTGGGCTACTGGCTTCGAGATCAAAGCTTGAACTTTTTGCTTCTTTGTTGCCTTGGATGTTTCCTTGTCAATTGCCCTCAACTTGGTTTGGAGCCTTGTGATGGCATTAAGAGGGGATATATGAATAAGTCCACCTTGTACGCTTAACAAGGTAAGGCTCACCAAAGTGGCTGATGCTCCGGCCACCACTGGGGTGGCGATTATCATTTTGTTGGGACAATGCTTGAAAGCATGATCAAATCCACACTAATGTGTGCCTCCGTATAGAATGACATTGGGATTTTGCATTGGATTCGAGGTACTTGGTGCAACGGTTCTATGAGGACACTTAGAAACATGGTGTGGGCAATGGAAGCATTGAAGAGGTGGCCTCTGCGTGACATTTTATTGACATCTCTCACCCTTTGATGAACCATAGATTTGAATAAGGAGGCATAAGCATGTTGTTCTAATCCATATGAAGCATACTACTCATATAATTCATAGCTATCATGTTCTGGACTCTTGGAGTCCATTGGCAATGTCACCGAATACTTTTATACTAGTGTGGTTCTAAGAGAAACCAATTGGGGTGGTAATATTGAAGTTGGAGATAGCATTAATGGTATTCTAGCCATACCTCTCGGGGCTGAGAATCGTTTGGTATGGGCGGTAGGGCTACTAGTGTGGTTGCTTTGGTTCCTGGAGCATAGGTTGTGGTGGCGATCTGGCCATACCTCTCACTATAGGGTTTTGATAGATGGGCAGTAGATTATGCATTAGTTGAGAATCATTTGGTATGGGCGATAGGGCTAGTGTGGTTGCTTTGGCACCAAGAGCATAGGTTGTGGTGCCAAGTTATATCATGGTTCCCATGGTGTTGGCAATGAGCAATATTGTTTGTTATCTAGGCCTCAAAAAAAACACTCCATGCTTATATGGTTTTGATAATAGATTGTGCACCAAACCATCTCTCTTTGTGTGGGAATAGGTGTGGGTGTCATCTTGAGGTGTTGGCTAGGGATGGCCTTGAGGTTATCCTTGGGGCTGGCCCTACCACACTACTGCCCTAAATGGTTTAGCAAATTTTTTGCCAACACATCCATACTCATGTCCTTACCTAGGACTCTAGTTGTTGATGCTAGTGGGGTACCCTTGGCTAATGAGGCTTTGGATGATGCATCCCTAATCCCTTGGTTTGGGTTTTATGGATGACTTCTATATCGTTATCTTGCAGATTGTCTACTAGGTCTATTGCCTCATGGGGGGAGCACTCATTGAACATGTGTCTAGACTTGAGAGATGGTCATAAAGCCTCTTTCTCTTGAGACCAATCATAAATCAACCAATGAGCAACAAATCATCTAGTCTCGCAGGTGATGCATCTCATATGGATATACTTGGTTTTCGCAAATGCTATTCTGCATCATTTCTCTCTCCTCCTACTTGATCTTATATATATGTGCGATCTAGCTCAAGCGGGCAAGAATCCCACTCTGAAAGTGTGTCTTAGGACCTCATAGCTAGCCTTTTCAAAGTGAGGTCAGTGATCTAATCCATTGGCTTGCTTTACCTTCAAGGCAAAGTCCGAATGAACTGATCTTGGTGGGATCATCTATCCATCCCATGGCCCTTATAAATTTGATCAAACTTCTCTAGGAATTGAATAGGATCTCTAATTCCATCAAATTTGTTCACCCTTGAGACTCTCGATTGATTTGGTTTTACCCCTCTTAACCTCTAGATGCTATGTTGGTTACAACCCCTCTTTTCATTTTAAATGCCATCCTTAGCATGTCTTTTGCCCCCTTAAGGTAGAGATCTCTTACCCTATAGGGTTGGGCTACACCATTTCCAATGGCACTTGTCCCCTGCTAGCCTGGGCGTGAGGCTCTAGGCTCTATGGACACGTATGAATGCTTGCATGGATCCCTTTATGATGAGGTAGTATGGGGGACATTGGCTCCTTCCCCTTATTTTGTGTTCCTTGTCCAAAGAAAGAAAAACTAGAACTTCATTCCATGGTAAGCGCTTCTATAATAAGCTTCTGTGGGAGAGCGAGACTTGCGGTGTAAGCACTTGTTGATGGGTATACTGAGAGGAACACTGTTCTTGGTTATACAACAAAAGAGACAAGTCTCATTTTCTACTAACTACAATTGTTTGGCTGCTTTTCGACCATGGTTTTCTTGAGATACAAACCCAGCTCCGGATCGACACTAAATGTTCTAGTGTGTTTGACTGCTTCTTTTTTGTGGGAGAAAACCTTGAGGTTCTTGCCACTCCTTCACTAGAGTTGCACCTAAAAATAGTGCAGTTCAATGCCTTCTTCATAAAATTTAAGGTGTTGTTTATAGAGCTAGTTAGTGAACCCAAAGTTCAGAGGCCTGTAGAGCTGCTCCTATTTCTAGGTGTTCCGATGTAACTCCACTCAAATATGTGTTTTATCGGCACATTTCTTCCCAAAGCTCCTCACTTAAGAGGTGGATCTGAAGGAGTCTAGCCTTCTTAATAGGGGAGAACTATGCTTAGTGTTGGTCATTTTCTAGGATCAAAGGCTTGGTGAGTTTAACGAAGAGTGGTATCACGCGCTATAGTTGACTGTATTATCATTTTCAACAAATTGGGTTCGCGGACTATAGTTTATTTTATTGTCATTTCCAACAAATCAGGTTTATTCCAACATGTAATTATTCCTCAAAAACCTTGATTAGGATTAACCAATGGGAGCTCAGTTTTAACCTTTGGTGTGGGAGGCATACCTTGTCCTGTTGGACTCCAAGGGAGATAGCCAACATAAGCCACAACTATAAGAACGATCAACATACCCAATCTTACACTAAAAGCAATAGCAATCCATTAGGGGTAACCTCTTTAATCACTACTACCACCTATGTTGTTAGCATCAAGAGCGTTCATGGAGAACCATTAGTATAGCCAAATGATCCAAACATGATAGGGTGTGGAATTCTATTCCCCACCACACACTCCTCCCACACTTAAGTATACAATAAACATGACATCCGCAAGATGGTATAAGCTATGGAGGAAAGGGGAATGATCATGCAAGTGCCACATGCTGCAAGACCATATCCTAATCATGCAAAACCTACTCACATCTCTAAGCTTTTATAAACAAGTTTCATGATTTGGGTGATCTGATTCAAGACCTAAGACTTTTGAGAAAATACATGAAGCATTTGAACACATTGAGGATCTGACAAAGGTGCAAGCTCTAGACTTGAGCTTGGATAGGAAGACAAACTAGTGGTATCAATCAATTTACTTAGAATGAAAGAATGACTATGCCAAGTGATGCAAGATGAGGTGTATAAAAAAAGTATTTACACTACTCAGTGTGTAAAAACAAGAGCATAAAAAAAACATTTACACTCTATGTGTGAGCCTTAAGATAAATTTAAAAATGTGTAGATGTTGCGCCAGTTCCTGCTTGGACATAGTGACATGCAACTATCTTTTGATCACCCAAAGACAAATTACATATGATGAATGTTGTAAACAAGCCATCAACTTAGATGATAACATGATGGAAATAGAACCTAAGAACTTCTAGGGTGTGATTCAAGAATTAATCACGTAAACCCTACCATTTGGATAAAGAAAGAACATGAAGTGGAATCCAAACTCCGAAAGGTTTTATTAAACTTCCAAGTCCACTAGAACAGAAGAAGAAGCTTGAGGAAGCATATGACTTGGTCAAGAAATGCCAAGATAATTTTGAAAATAGATTGAGGGCTAGCAAAGACACAATCACAGTCCATCTAAATACTATGCTAGTCGATCAAGTTGGATGACATTTAAATGTTTTAGAAATTATTGTTAAGAATCTTGAGGAAGCTAATAGACTTTTTTGGATGTAATTGGTGATGAGTTTCTTTTTACTAAGGATGGTGTGTAGATTCCTAGTTCCGTGTGCAACTCAGAGTACCTATTGAGACTATATACAACTTGATATACAGCTTGAGACATTGCTAGTTGTATAGATTCTTTATAAGTTTGCATGACCTAGTTCCTTGCCCAATGAGAGAGTGTATAGACCTAGTCACAATTCCAAGTGGATTAGGAAAAGACAGAGACTCTTTCAACCACTCCATTATCTTTTTAGGGTATGATTCAAGAATCAAATACATAAACCTTACCATTTGAATAGAGGAGAAACACCAAGTGAAATAAAAAATGTTATACTTATTATCCAAGCCCTCCAAAGTATAAGCGCTAGCTTGAGAAAGCACATAACTTGCCAAGAAATTCAAAGATATGCTTGAAAAAATATTGAGAACTAGCAAAGGCATAAATCGTGATCCATCCAAATGCCATGCTAGTGTTAACCCATTCTGGAATGAGCAAATAAGGCCATTAATATTCTACATCAAAGAGCAAAGACGGAAATACCAAAAGGATTCAAGAATTAAACACATAAACCATACCATTTGGATGGAGGAGAAACACCAAGTGAAATAAAAAATATAATACTTATTATCCAAGCCCTCCATGATATAAGCGCTAGCTTAAGAAAGCATGTAACTTGGCCAAGAAATTCCAAACTAAGCTTGAAAAAACATTGAGGACTAGCAAAGGCATAATCATGATCCATCCAAATACCATGCTAGTGTTAACCCATTCTGGAATGAGCAAAGGATCTAATATTCTACATCACACAACAAAGACAAACACACCAAAAGGATGTATGATCAAAGCTATGAAGCAACAAAGTCCAAATCTACAACTTGGATAGACGATCGTAATTGTTTGATGGAATAATTATGGCGATTCCCGCTCCAAGAGCATGTTGTGGAGAGCTATGACAAATCCCTTGTGAATGTACTTTGCGGATATATTATAAGATGTAAGAAATATATCTTTTATAAGCCTTGGACACTCCGTGAACCACAATTTAAGTGTGTATGAACACTTATGATTTAAGTGTGTATGAACACTTATGACCTTGTATATAAGTCAATTTCTCTCATAATACAATACACTCCCATTATGCAATTGAGTCTTACTCTTGCTTTTTTACTCTATCCTTACGCTTGTGTAGCTACCATAGATGTGAGAGAGAACTGTGTGGCTACCTAGTGGACAATAATTGAGCTGGTGTGACAACAAATCAAGAGGAGTATGACACCGTAGAGCTCTCTAAAAGAAGAGAGGATTGCATTCAATGTGGCACATTAGTAAGCTCCCCGTAGAGGGTTAAGTCTCATGCTTGTTTTTTTTGTAAATGAAAGAGAGAATAAAGAGTTTTGGAGAGAGCCACAGCAAGCCATAACATTTTTAGCACCACTATGAAGAGATCATTGTGCTTCTACAATCTTGCTCCTTAAATTATTCTCTATAGTATTCCATAACCTGGTTTAGTTAGTGATGTTTTCACTTCTTGCATATAGTAAAAAAGATGAGTGAAAAAGGACAGAACAAAAAAAGAAATCTATTTTTTTACATTTCTCGATTATTTTGTGTAAGACCTATTGAGAATCCATTTATTTAAATGTTTTTTAATATAAGAGCATGCTAAAAACTAGCTAGATACGTTCCGAATGCATAGTTGCATATAGTATTTGCAAATCTAAGATTTTTGTGTAATCTACAAAAAAGACTAGGTTTAACCTAGAGATTAAAATCTAATTTTTTATTTGATTTATATTGTTTTTCATGTAATAGACTAGATGCAAATAGGATATAGATTGGTTAGCAAGTTATCAACAAAGATCCAAACAAAAAGTTAATTTTTTAAAATTTTCACTAATCTACTAGTTACACTCTTGGAGTCGAAAAAAAAAATCAAAACATTTTATGTGCATTGTGTTGCCTCAAGTCATAGTTCCCATGATTAGGAGACTCAATATGGATGCTTAGGACATCAGAAAGCACATAAAACTCCCAAAAAGATCAAATTCGTGGCAAAACTTGATTTTCCACCCTCACAAAAGACATTTTTATCTTTATTAGTGTCCTTTTCTCCCCCTTTACCTTAATTCCACCATGTTTACTATCATTGTAGCATAAGAAAGTTCACAAATTAATCACATCAAAACCTGTTCTGAGAGGAATACCAAAAAAGTATGGTTTTGAGCTTTAATCAAATTCAAGAAGCGATAGAAAGGGAATGATGGAACAAGATGGTTATCATTAGGGGATTGTCATTTCTAATCCAAAATCAAAATTGCCAAGGGAGGCTAACCTTCACCATAAAAGTATTGAGTGCATGGATGCAAACAATGACAAGTGGGTGGATAGAGTGCAATGCAACAAAGCCATTAAAAAGTGACTTGACACTCTTGCATTATTCTTTTAATACCAAGCTACTTGGTGAACATATCAAATTTAATCACAATCAAGATATTTTGCAATACTCTTAAATTGGACCAATATTTTCTTTTGCAATAATTACTTACCAATGGCATTACCACCTCAACAATTGCAAATTCTTGTAGTTCAACAACAATAGTGTCAAAGAGTACAGCTACAACATTTCCAACCCCAAGACACTACTTCATGAAAATTAGTCTTGAGAGACTTAGCGAGATCCTTTACCTCATATACTTGGATTTGTCAACTACTTCAAAACTTTTTGTTTTTCCATTTTAATTTCTGGTAGTCAAGGAAAAAAGTATTATTATAGCACAAATTTACATAATCTAGGTCATGTCAAAACTAGGAGCTTATACTAGAGGCATCATTTGAGTGACACTACGGATTGTTCTTTGAGCAATGATAAATAAGATTCTTCTACACCCATCATGCAATAGTTATGGCTATGCAAGGGAAGCCAATATGTGGTAGATATGCTGGCTTTCATAGGTCAATCCCTATTTTCATATAACATTTGCAGCACACACACACAAGATACGTGGAAGGTAGATCCCTATTTTGATATAACATTTGCCACACACACAAGATATCATACAGTTTTGTGGAAATGATGTATATGCACATATACAATATCTACCTAGAGTAAAGAGCCCAATAGTAAATAATAATCAAAGTTGAATCAATGAAATTTTCAAACCCCCCACCCAAAAAAAAAGGCATAACCTAAGTAGTACAAGCATTCCACAATGTAATTTCATCCATTTCTAAGAAGAGAAAACATAACGTTACAAGGAAGTGCCAAAGGGGGCAAATACAAGACTTGGGACATCAGCTCAAGACCCGAATTCTGAAACAAACCTCTGAGTACACATTTAGAGTTCTTACTTGATTTTCTTTTTAAAAAATGTATTAGAAAAGCATTTAAGCACTTCTCAAAGAGCTCAAATGTTTGCCTTGCATGTGTGCTATTTCTTTACACTGCTACTTAATCAAATATTAACTCTAGGCCCTCTACGCAAAATTTATTGCAGTCTCTCCTCTAAAGTTTTCTCCACTGCACTACTTGTATTTATAATAATGAGTTAATGTCATTATACATTCACAGTCCACAGTCACCATATAGCAATTCTGCCGTTCATCACCATAGCAAGTTCCACATTGCTTATTGTCATCCATTTGGGAGCAATGCAATTGTTATGGATTTTTTAAGACGTGTTCGATTCTTGAATGAAACATTGAATCTGCGAATGTGGCCAACAGTCACAAAATTTATTAAATATACACTTTTTTTAAATTGAATACGCATTAGAGCAATCGGACATCTTTCAAGTACATACACAGCATTTCAGGTGCATGTGCCTATGCTCTCTCGAAAACCATATGGAAAAGCTCTGAATGAAAATTCCTCATTAAGAAGACACTAACAATGTCAAGATGCGAGCAACTTACTTGGCAATGCAAGCATTCCATCTAGGTTTGTTGAGCCAAGCAATTAAGTGCAAATCCATTTGAAAAGCTAGACCACCAATGAGAAGTGACTAGAGTAGCTTGTGATAAGTATCTGCGGCATTCAACAGTTGACACATTTTTTTACTTAAAAGAGACATAAACATAAGCTATAAACAAATACTTTGATCTCAAGAGTTACATACCTAAACAACCTAAACAAAGACAGAGAAAACTTATAGGTGGGAAAAAGTGCTCATCTTTTCTGCCCATGCACTTGTGACCTCGAGTATACAAAGCAAAGGGTCAATCAATGATTAAAATTATTTTCAAGTAATGGAGTAGGTTTGCCCTAATTAGCTTCTAAATATTTTGCCAAAAGGAAGCCTAAACATAATATATGAGTCACAACCCCCAAAAAGAAATGCACTTAGAAGTCTAACTAAAAACACACACTAAGAAGTCTAACCCCTTACTATTTCCATGTGAAATTTGAAATCAGAAGTCTTAACTTCTTCACGAGGATAATGCTTAACTACTTCATAAGCCATGCCTGCATAGCGTCAGGGATAATACTTTCTCAGCCTCACATGAATAATGCATTTGGGACAACCTATGTTAAATATGAGGAAAATCTAGTATGCTTTTTAGTACCTTCCTTCCTTCATAAAATATTGGGTGATACTCTCAGTCAGATATGTAGAATGCATTTGAAGGGACACAGAAAATATAGCATGATTTCTGAAACCTTACTTGCTTGTGAATCCAATGACTTATATCCATGCACGAGGGCTGCGAAGCACATCTAACATTTGGGCCTCTGGCGAGCCACTTTCAGGTATCACGTTATATTTCCAAGCGATTAATGGTGGAGCTGCATTGAAAATTGCAAACCAAAATGTTTTCAGCCTCACTACATTATTCCCTCTTGTTTTTGAACACTTGTGTACAGAATTGAAAACATGCCATGAATCTTGCATTATATGCACATTAAACAATCCAAATAGAAGGAAAAGCAATGTCAATCTCACCTGAAACCATGATAGATTCGATCCGCCCACCGTCAAGACCAAACTTGACCCCACGGTCATATAGCAGATTGAACTCTAGATACCGTCCCCGGCGAATAAGCTGCCACTGCCTCTCTCTATCACCATATGACAAGCCCCTCTTTTTCTCGACAATGGGCAAGTAGCTGGGCAAGAATCCTTCAGCTAGCTTGCTTACAAACTCAAGCACTTGAGCTCTGTCACATTCTAACTGCCCTCTGACTAGCTCAACTTCTTCTGGTAGTTGTTCTGAACCTTCCAGAACATTAAAAGACTCTAGATCATCAAAAAAAATCCCTCCAATGCCCCGATGCTCTCTTCGTGCAGGAAGGTAAAAGTAAGAGTCACATGCTGCCTTTGAATGCAGATAGAAAGTGGGGTGATATTGATCACAAAGCTGCTTCAGAAAGCGATGGAAGCAGCATGCATCATCAATGTCCAAATCTGCAGCAATAAACAAGGATAACTTGACCATAAACACTCTCTTTCCAGAACAAAGATAACTTGACCATAAACACACTCTTTCCAGTATAGTGATAACTTAACAGTAGACACTCTAGTTTCAAGAATATTAAAATCTTACAATTGGGTGTTAGATCAGCCCCGCCTCCAAACCACCCAATATGTCCTACCTAGACAAGGGCCCACGATAATATCTCAGTAGGAAAAGGGCACTCCACTTTGATTAAATTTATTTTAAAAGCTCACCTCAAAATACCGGACATCCGATCGAAACGTTGGGATGTGTGGATTTTGAGGATGGAAAACCAAAGAAAGGGCGCCCGCAAAATATTCTGAACCAGTTTCGACATTCCGTCCCCTTGAACTCATGGCCTGCAGAATGGCAAAAGCAAGCATTAGAATGGCATTTGATTGCCTGATCCACATAGACTTTGATCATTAACATGTCCATGAAAAACAACAAGCCTCAGTAGTTCGCGTAGAGATCACAACCACTTCTACAAAGGCAACATTGAAACCGATATTTAACGTGAGAACAAGTAAGGGTATGCCAGCTCACCTACCTTAGCCCTTGATTCACTCAAGCGCCCATGTATGATAGATACATTTGCTGCAGCCTTTTCCATCAGGTTGCCATCTTCAAGCACCCTTGTTACGCCATATCTGGCAAGACAATAAGATCTACCATGTATCAATATTTATAAATGTATCTGAAAATGACACTAATGACTAGATCAAGCGCCTGCCTCTTCTCTCTCCCTCTCTCAACACACACTCCAGCAGATGGCTTCCGGTTTGACAACATGACAGATTTGAAAAGCAGTTGTACAGAGGCTGTTGAGACTAATTAGATTTGTCATTTCTAGTTTTTTGTCATGCAGAAAGTCTTGGAAAAGAATGCAGGGTAGCTCTAGAGCCTCTGTGCTCAATATGGTGGACTTCATGACGGTCCAGGTTGTAAGGCTTGCAACCCCCATGGGCTCATTTGGAATCATCAGCTTAGTGACATGTTTCACTAGTAACTAATGTACTTTATTGTACTCTTCCAAATCTTTGTATTGTTTGTCATATTCTACAGAATCATCCTTTCCCAGAGAAAAAAAGCAGTCTCTTTACCCCAGGCTAACAAGGCAGCTACTGAATGAGGAGGTATATTGGGAGAACCATACATCTGTGCCAAAGTCACATTCTCAACCAACTATGCAACCCGATGTAACAACGCATGGCTTTCAATCAATCCTAACAAAAATTGGACAACACTGGTGGGAGAGTTGCTAGAAAAATATAAACCAATAAAGCCCTAATTACGTGGACCATGTCTCTCTAATGTGGGGCACAAACTCACAAATTTGGAGACTATTCAGAGACCCCTATGCACTTTCTCATATAGCATGAAGCGCCACAACATAAGCTCAAAGAAAAGCCATATAGATGGGGGTTGGCCTCCAAGCCTGTGGCTATGCACAAATGGAAATCGCGGAGTCAAAGGGCATGCACCTGCTATAACAAGGAATGTTGCTATGTGTTGGGTGTTTTTTCTACAACCTTTAAGACCTGATAAATATACAGAAGCGTCTTTCAGAGCTTGCAATATGTTGCGCAGGTTATGAAGATAAAAAGCAACATCCCATGCCTAAACTTGACAAAGTTGAAAGTGCAGCTGACGAAGCACACAGGCATGTGGCTCACCACAAGCCCCACACAAACACCCAGGCATGTGCAAGTGTACATGCACGTTGCTGACTACATATACATGGATGCATGCACGTGCATGCCGGGCAGCACATCAGATGCTTCAGTGGCAGCATGAGCAACAGCTCTCCTCCTGCTTTGCATTCGTGTGAATGCGTTGAGAGGCGCTGTGTGTGCTCTGTATACTCCAGCATTCGGCTATGCTCAAATGGGACCTCACCGGCCCTTGCTTACAAGTCTATGATGTAGGATGCTATGCATTCAACACATCATTTCTACGCCCTCTTGGAAAGAGATGGTTGGCTATGGATATGAATGTTAAGCGTCTTCGATTGCAAAGCTTAAAACTGTGTAACGCACTTACCCGGAAGAAGGATCTTCTCCTCGTTGCCATTTGTCGCAGCAGAACTGTTTCCCACTGCCATCGACTGCAGCGAGCTGCAAAAGAGAAACCCTAACTCACCTTAATACGGTTCCAAAGACCTTCACGTTTCAGATTAGGTACTCTGCACGTTTTTCACCCTAAGCAGGAAAGGGTGGGTATACCTGGACACAGATGGACTCCTGCGTTCTGAGAAGAAAATCTTCGAAGCTGTTCTTGGAGAAATGGAGAGAAGAGTGTGTTGTTGCTGTTGATGATGAAGCTGCAAAGGGCACCATGGCTGCAGAATGCACTTGGCCTCCTGCTGCTGCAACAGCACGCAACGGCCATGGTGTGAGGCCATGTTGCAACCCACAAATGGAAACAGACATGCCTAGGCACCCACCCACACTCCAAAAGATTTAAATCTTTCCACTCCAATAATAATTTATCTCACCCACACTCCAAAAAATAAAAAATAAACCTTCCATTCCAATAATAATGTTGCAATTTTTGCTGAGTTGTCGCAACATCATTCGTCGTCAGAACCCGTCTTCGTGTAGCTTTTTCTTTCTTGCGACGAGGACTTAGAGAAATTTTGCCTAAAGGCTACATCACCAAGCGAGTGTGGCTTGCAGAGATCGAACCTAGGACCTCTTTCGTCCGTGGGCACGTCCCTTAACCAACTAGACACAACGCCCAATTCGTCGTTGTCATGTGACTTTACTCACTGTGTTTTAGTAGTTTTAATTGCTTTTCTTTTCTCAACACTTTAAATTTATATTCTAGAGAACACGAGTAGCATTGGCGGTGATGAGTAGATACATTACAAGGTGTCGTGTCGTTAATAGGGTTTACAGCAAAAGATCTCCCTCAATCTTATGGATTCTATGCACTTTTTCACGATAAACCCAGTTCCACAACATGTGTGTGAAAGGTCCTATGTTTGCTCCCATACCTTGCAATATGAGAAGAATGCAAAAGGTGTTATGCCCACCCCACCTAGTAGCGGTGGGGCTATAAGGTTCTTTACAAGAGTAAGAGTCAAGTACTACACATCGATACCAGAGGAAGTGGCAAAAAAATTAAAGGCCGCGTTGAAAATAAAAGCTACGGTGGTAGAAGAAGTGTAGAGATTGGAGCACAAGCATGAAGTTTTTAAGATTGAATCGCACAGGGATGATACATACGTTGGAAAAAATGATGTCCGTGTGAAAAACGAACTGTGTTATATGTGTCCAGATTTTGTAGATAGAGAATCTAAGAAGAAGCCATATCGTGCATGCAAGCACTTGTACTTCATTTATTTGCATGTGCTTGGCTTGAGCCATAACAAGAATATGTTCATCCACCAACCTATCCTATTGAACCTAGAGCTCTACAATGCCTTGTCTCGTAGGAGAACCTACCCTAATTTAGACCATTAAATGCATGAAATTTCACGCCTATAGTATTTTGGGACTTTTGTAACCTCAACGGAAGCAACCTCATTATAGAGGGTTTGATTGTGTAATCTCTCTCTCTCTCTCTCTCTCTCTCTCTCTCTCTCTCTCTCTCTCTCTCTCTATATATATATATATATATATATATATATATATATATATATATGGGTTGTGCATTTTCAAGTAGGTATGGTATTGTAGAACATGGTCATCTATTGATGAATGGTATTCACGTTACGAGCATTAAATGGTTAGAAATCAGAGGGGAACAGTGAGTTAGAGAGAGAAGAGAGAGGCAAGGTGGGCTACAAAGCACACGAACCCTTATCTGAATTTGCATGTACAAAAAAAATAATAATACATACTCACTCTTCCCCAAAAAGTATAAAAAGATGCCTTTATTGTTGTGATGTAGAAATTTAAGAAAAGATGCCTTTATTATTGACATTAAAAAGGAAGAAATGTGTTTTTATTTTGTTTGTTGCAAAAGTAGAGTACACCTCTCCCACTACTATAAATATAGAGATAAGCTCCATTGCACTTTGTAAATCACCATTTAGCTAAGCCTTGTTAATAGAGTACACCACCCACAACCCTCCTTTATATTGTTTGTGATGGCCTCATCAAATATTAGCATTGAAGTTGTTGCTGCGTGTATTGTGAGGGAGGCCACCAATCCGGAGGTCAAACAAAAAACCGTAGATGGTGCACAAGCATGGAAAGGTCTCACATCCTTTCCACTTCCTAGTAATAATGATGATATTTCTCTAGTAAAGACTAAAGTGGTGGGCTTAATTGCGATATGGCGAGCCCATGGTTTTATTGATGATGCATCTGAGCGTGCCTTGCTAGTGGAAGGGTACGAATGTCGTTTGCTTACATTGCCTTTACCCTGAAGGACAAGCGAGGCCCATAGAAGTAAAGATGATGGTGTACAACAGTTCTGTATTTGGAAGTTGTATGTGTGAATGAACTTGGTTTTACTTTCACTTTGAAGCAATAACCTCGATACGATATAAAGGATGTAATGTTGTCATGTTTCTCTCTCTTTCACTCCCTCTGGGGCTCTCTCCACTCTTCGCCCCTCTCTCTCTCTTGATAGAGAGGGGGGAGGGAATCTTTTTGGAATCCGCTGACTTGATTCCAAAAAAGCGCTCGCTAGAAAATGCTCACCCAAAAAATCCCCCTCTCAAAATTTGCATGACCCCACCGGCTCGCCTCCATTATCTAACCCAAGGATCTACACTTACATCGACTATGCCAATCAATTAATAAATTAATTGATTAAATTACTAGCAAATCGGCTCACCTCCATAATCCAACCCATAAGGATCTACACTTACATTAACTATGCCAAACAATTAATAAATTAATTGATTAAATTAATGAAATTTAGGGTTAGGGCTCATATAGTCATAGGAAGCTAGCTATGGAGGGTCGAAGATAATCATAGTTTCTTGTGTGTGGGGGGTAGAATAGAGAGAAAGATAATGTTCAAGAAGAGATAAGCTGCACGATACAATGATTATATTATTATTGTGTGGAACTCACAGAGTACAATGCTTTTGTAGGCTTAGAAGCCTTATCTTTTAACCCATTCAAATATCTAGGACAATAATGGCACACGGGCATATGCCATGACATCACTGCTTACTACACTCACACACATAATATCTAGCCCTAGAGGCTGTTCACACACATACACATACACACTCAATAAGAGAGTGTTCACACACAAGACGGATACACATACATGAAGCTCCAATTTCCCAACACAAATATCTAATTTCCCAACATAAATATCCACATAAAATCTAAATAATTGAAGCGATGCAACCAATATTGTCACACGTATGTAGAGTCACCCGTGTACATTCAAAGTAGGCATTTAAAGTAGGATATGGTCACTTGGATTTAGAAAGGTATCCCAATCTAAACCTGTCTAGGATGATTCATAATAAATAAAAACATGGGAATATAAATTTCATGAATTACTTCTCATGACATGCCTCAGGGGTGAGAGGCAAATGTTCTCAATTATCACAAAAGAATCTCAAAGTATCATGGGCGAGTATCCCCATAAGATGCAATTAAAGACGGATAGGCAGTGAGGGTATGATGATCAGGGAGTTGAGCCTCTTCTATGGGGTGGCCTTTATACCTCTCCAATTATTTTTGAGCGTATGATCAAGGAGTTCAGCCTCTTCTATGAGGTGGCCTTTATACTTCACCAAATATCTGTGATAAACATGACCTGTTTGTGTTGTTGGCTGCTCATGGTCTAAAATTACTTTAGTCTCTACTATCTCAAAGTCTTATTCTAGTAAAGGGGGATCATCATAAATTGGGAGTGCTGAAAGAGTACCTCTAAATGGTCACAAAAGACTAATGTGAAGGGAGTTATGAATACGCTAGTGTGATGGAATATCTAAACAGAAAGCATTATCATTAATCTTAGTGAGAATATTAAACGGTCTATATAACCTTTTAACTGTAGGGTTTTTCTCTACACTCTTCAGTCTTATCTTTTCTATCCTTAGCCATCACACATAATCTCCTTCTTGAAAAGTCATAAGCTTATGTTTCTTATTGGCCTAGTTCATGTAGAAGGGTTGAACTTTAGAGATAGCATCATGTACTTCACTAAGAATATGGGTATGGTCTCTAGTGAAATCATCTGCTTACTAGAATAGTATGAGAGAGTGTAGGCAGGTTTCCCAAAATGACGCTTTACTGTAGCTGAATGTAGTGTGTTATTATAAGCAAACTGAGGAGTATATGAAGGTGTTGGTCCCAAGTGCCTAGTCTAGAAATAGTGTAGGACCTTAACAAATCTAGAATAGTGCTATTGGTCACTTCTGTCTGGCCATTACTCTCAGGATAGGAAAAAAAACTAAAATCAATTCTAGAATAGTGCTATTGGTCACTTCTGTCTAGCCATTACTCTCGGGATAGGAAAAAAAACTAAAATCAATTCTAGATCCTAAATTAGAAAATAAAGTAATCCAAAAATGATTACAAAACCGAGAATCATGATAAAAAATGATAATTTTGGGTAATCCATGGTGTGTGAAAACATGCTTAATAAACATGTGCAGCTTGTGAAGCTGTAATGTCTTTTTGCAGGCAATGAAATATGCTTACTTATAAAATCTATCCACAATAGTCCATAGCATGTCATTTTTGTGCAAATGTAGCAAGAAAACTAGGAATGAAATCCATAGATATTTCTTTCTAAGGAGCATTAGGTAAAGGCAATGGAATGAGTAAGCCATGTTATGTACCATGATGCCACTTGACACTTTGATGATGATGCATTTAGAGACATATTTGCAACATCATTCTTTAAATTAGGCCAATAAAGATCATCTTCTACTGCTTTCAAAGTAGTGAGAATGCCTCTATGACCCATATATGGTGGAGTATGAAATTCTTCTAGAAGAAATTGTCTAAATGGTAGAGTGATGCACATACGCTTTTCAAAGAAACCAAATTCATCAATAATTATCAATAGGTGAGTAATGATTTGATTGCGTTTTCAACCATGTATAATGAAAATCATGAACATTCTCAAATGTATCACACGTAGCATCAAGAATTGAAATATTTGCAATGGAAGGATGTCTTCTCAATGTATAAGCTACAACATTTTCCTTACCTAGTTGATATTGAATGAGAGGATGAAAACTCTGAATAAATGAAGCCCATTTAATATGAAAACCAAAAATCAAAGGTTGACTAAGTCAATGTCGTATACTCTATTGATCAATCTTAATCATAAATTTAGATCCCATCAAACATACGAAGTGCATGAACAATAGCAAAAAGTTCTTTATCCTTGTTAACCCTCATTGGAGACCTCTTAGCTATCGACGCTAGCCACTTCATCATTTTCACCTCTTTTGACCATGGGCGGCGTCGAAAGGTCAAATTCACATAAAAATAATTGTAATGCATTATTTTTATCATTGAAGCAATCTTGTAGCAACGGCTACACTTCGATGTTGGTGAGAAAATCTTGTGTTTGCCTGGAACATTTTGAGGATACTATGCCTACTTCTTAAAGTGTGGAGCTATTGCTTGAAAGCACTTTGGTCTTTTTTGGACTCACATGATGTTGAATGCTACTTGGATATTGGTTTGATGTGATTTGGTGTATTGGAGCTATTATGATGATTGGATGAAAACATGAGAACATGCTCATTGTAATTGATAAAATGATAGTAGCATGCATCATGCTAAACACATTGTAAGTGCTTCTACCTTCTCTTTTGAGCTTACATCCACATACACTTCACTTTGTACTCTCACTTCAATTTCCTATCATCTAGTATGCTTGTGAGGGTACCTTGGGCATTGGAGGAGAGACCTAGGGGGGGAGCATGGCATGAACTCTCCTTATCGTGAGTGCTTTTGGAAAAGCGACAAGGAGGAGGATTAGGTACATTGAATGTGAAGACATGGCCCCAACTTGTGCCTAGATTCGGACTAGGTACTAGGGTGGGAAGGCTTGGCTAGGAGATCGATAAGCAAAAAGCGCTCCTCCAACACACAACTTGACTACATTGCAAGCATGTTGAGGCTATGGAAGCCAAATGATACTTAATTGGGCATGTCATGGACACTTGGAGGTGATCAAAGCATGAGAGTTGCATTGGCAAGTGTTCTGTAATACAATACCTACTTGAAAATGCAATGAACTAATAATATTCAACAAAACTCAACTTTAATCTGATAATGCAATATGAGAAGCTTAACAAACTTTCTTTGGAAGTGGGATTGCAAAGTTCATACACATTCCCTCCATCAAGAGAGAGGGAGAGGGAGAGGGGGGAGAGAGAGGGAGGGAGGGGGAGAGAGAGAAAGATATTGCACAATCGTACCTCTACAATGAGGTTACAGAAGCCCCAAAATACTATAAGACATGAAATGAGAACATTTGGCATGTAAAATTATATGCATTCAATGGTCTAAATTAGGGTAGATTCTCCTACAAGACAAGGCATTGTAGAGCTTCAAGAGATAGGTTGGTGGAGGAACATATTCTCGTTTTGGCTCAAGCTAAGAGAACACAAATATATGAAGTACAAGTGTTTGCATACAATGTTGCTGGGTAATGTACACTTAATGTTTTTACTTTAACTACCAGAGATATCATTACAGATTGAAAGAACTATAGAGCAGAGCGCAGATATAGATTGAAACGTCATATTATATTAAGATAATGACTAATCATACAACTACTAATCATTGTTGTCTGAACATTGCGTATCTTGCACAACTATTTTATAGGAATATAATGATGGATCTGAAGTGGCACCCGTCGATTGGAGTAATATCCTGCCAACTAAATACTATAAATGGCAATATAAATGAATGACAACTTGTACATTAACACTTGGCACACCCGGTGGGTCAGTCTCTAGAACGAAGAGAACCCACATCAGCTATCTGCAACATTTGCATCTTCATCAGCATCTGGGTAACCAAGACCTCTTTTTAAAAATTCCTCCAGAAGAGCCACTGGGGATACTTCTCCTTGTAATGCACAAAGGTTGTCAATAGAATAGGAAGAATGAAAGGACCACCAGAACGAAATGCTATCGATGCATGTAGGAGAACAAAGCCAACAATGATCCCAAGTGACTGTGCCATCCGGCCCTACATGCATGCCCTCTAGTCATTTGATGGGGCGGGAAGAAGAATCTCTTCCGGGGTGAAGGAGATCTTCCGGGAGGGGTTCATCAAGAAGCACCAGCAGCAATAGATCCTCCTATTATAGATCCTCGAGCAATAACACCAGTAGTAGAATACTTTAAAAATAATGAATTAATGTCATTCCAATTAGTCGGCAAACCGGGCGAAGTGTGGTTAACAATATCCACAAAAGAAGTAATATATTCGGCTGTCCGAACACAATCTACATGAAGTTCTACCTCACATGAGCTTGGTGCAACTGGTGGGATATGTTTGGTCAACATGCAGTTATGAGAGCTACGCTCCTTGGTTGTCAAGCAAATTAGCAAGCTGTTTAGACCACTCTCTCTCTTCTTGAAGACCACTCTCTCTCTTCTTGAAGAGCTTGATGCCAGTGCGTTGGTGTGTCATCTGCAACAATAGATTTATTCATTGCTTGGGCCAGAGAGTTTGTAAGGGTCTCTACCTCCTGGCTCCGGTTAGTGAGCCATTTGCTCAGCATCTCTTGATCCTCCTCTTGATCCTCCTAAAGGCGTTGTAGCTTTGTCAGTTGTACTTTGCTCCATTTGAGCAATGAGGTCATCTTTTTCCTAAGTAAGCTTCTGATATTGAGATCGGAGGACCACCAACTCAGACATTGATTGCTTGGCATCATCTTTCTGAGACTAGAGCTCAGTTGTTGTTAATTCTGTCAGTTGTCATTGAAGCACGTAAGATCAGGACTAGAGGCTTGCATCTCTGAAACTTTGCAAGTATTAGCACCACCATCCAAAGTTTGCCGAAGTGACCCATAAGGTATCAGAGCTAAAAAGCATATGGGTGGGCGCTCCAAGGCCGCAAGTACAATCACTGAGTCATGTCCTCATACAGCTGCTGCTAGGCCTCTCAACTGCTAGGCCTCTCAACTGCTATCCATCCCATTTAGCTGGTGTAACCTCATAGAGGTCTTCCTCCGTATCATTCTAAATGGCAGCGAGGGCATCCACTCTAGCTCTTAGAGCATGCTTCTCTACTTTATTAGCATCAGCCAATTGCCGCAAAGAGTTAACCATATCCAGGTGGGTCCAGACAACCTACTACACGCGAACATCTTCCTGTGTTAGGCAATCATCACAGGCTGTCTAGAGCTCCATCTATAAATTAGTAATAAGAAAAAGATTGTCTAGAGTCTTCTATCGTAGTTTGTCCTTCTGTGCCCCGAGTGTCGTAAGCTCGGCCTCCTTATGTCCATCACCGCTTGGAGATCAGCATGTTGAAGGGCGAGATTAACATTCGTAGCATTGGTAGGTAGCCAGGCTATTCTCTAGGTCATCCTTAATCGACCAGGCACTATCTAGTTCCACCTGTTGCGGTTCTAGTTGTCTGCTTTGCTCAGCGTGCTCACGTTGTACCACCGAGTGTATCTGGTGGAGAGACTGCAGCTCCTGTGACATAGTGGTCTCCTCATTCTAGAGACGTAAGGTGGTCTCACACACAAAATAAAAATAGTCTAGAGTGGCACCTATCCATTCTTGTTGGGGCTTTGCAGCAGGGAATGGTGGGGGAGCCGCCGCTTCTTGAAGATTAATTGAAGCCGGTTCAGCCTTATCTTCGGCTTGGGAAATAGGTTTAGGGGAATAGGCTCTCCCACTTCTTTCTCCTGGTCAGAAGTTTTGGCCACCACAGCTTCAAAGGGAATTGTAGGAGGATCAACAGTTGTTGAAGTAAGCATTGTTGTTGTAATTTGTTGTTCCTTCTCGGTGGATGGTTCAACATCTTTCACCATCTTCTTAATATCAGACTCTGGCAGGCCTTCGGATAACTGGATGGTAACTTGTCGAGCCTGCTCACTAATCAAGGGAAGTAACACACCCAAATCAGCAGTGACCTCCTATTGCTCCTTCCTAGTGGCTTTGTCTTCCTCTAGATTGATGACGAGAGGCACCACTCCATCTCCACCCTCACTTAATCAGAGATTGCTAGACGCCTCAGATGCCATTGTTGGCTGCATACTCCTCAGCCTCTTCAGCTTTCAAGCAGAGATTTGTCAGCCAAGGTCAGAACATTTACGCTTCTTGGCCAATGAAATATCTTGCAAGGTTAGAGCTGCTTCCCTGATGCCATCAAATGTGCCTCCTCCATGCTTGGCATCACCATTGGTTGGACACTCTGAAAGAGGGCAGCTAAATAAGGGCCAAGCTTACTCTTAGCGTTCGTCATGGTCTTCTTGATGTCGGCGGCAAGAAGTTTTTGATGGAGAAGTGTGCCCCATGAAACAACACTCCCAGTTTTTGCAAGCAATCATCCACTCGACGATGCGTTTGGAAGCATAAGTGGCACAATGGGTCAGATCCACCATCTCCACCAGGAAGCACAAACAAGATCTTTGAGTAACACTAAGGCAAGATGAAATTAAAAACTCCTTTTGTGATGCAAGGCGTGCTCCAAACCACCTTTCTGTTTGCTCATCTGTGGTAATCTCCTCCATGCCGCTGTCGGGCCGTGGAATTGCCTCATGTTTTTGCAGCAATCGCAACTTTGTGAGAGCCGTCGGGTTTTTCTACCACTGCTCCCAAGGCAGGTGTACAAAATTGTACAACCTAACCTGTCATAGCCAGTCTTCTTGGGAAGGCACCAACATGGCCTCCAAGGTTTACAGGTCTTCAAAATCCAGCATTGTGACAAGCAAGGTGGGCGAGGGCATGGAGAGTGCAGGAGACGACGTCCGAGAGTCTTCAAAGATTGATCTATTGTGGTGAAAAAAACTATGTAGGTAAGTGAACCAATAAGCTCGGAGTAGCTAGTTTAAGAAGATAAAGCAATAGACACTTGCCGCAAATTTCCCAAACCATAGTCGTCTCGTCACAGTTTAAACAAAGGGCATAATCTTCCTCGGTGGCCGTGTAATCCTCTCCAACGATCGTACCCAACAATCCTGTCAGTTTCACTGCCTTGTCCATTGTAGGAGGAGATATAACCCGCCGTTAATCTATCTCGAGATGTGGAGAGTGCAGTATTCGGGGTGTGAAGGAGCGTGCCCGTCGGGTCATTTTCCTGAGACAAGGATCGTTGTTGAGCGGCTTGAGGCGCTGGCATAAAGGACTCTTCATCTTGATAATTATGTGAGTGTCTGCTCCTATCAAATCCATCCCTTTCTTGAGAAGCCATGCTTAAGAATAGAAATGGCATATTAATCCCCTCCAGCACATGATTGACACATGGGCCGCCCTCTGTAACTACCTCGACCGTAGTGGTACAGACCATTGGCACAACCGCCCGAGGCCCACCGCCCGAGGCCCATGCAAGCCTCCAGAAGCATGACATGGCAAAAGATGCGGACATGGAAGGGACTGTGAATATGCCACCGAAAACTACCACGCTGTCCGCTTCATGTGAGAAACCCTAGACCTTGCAGGATGTCGAACCATTCCGGACTAGGTAGTGATCCGGATCACTGGTTTGCGTGTTGCCCCCGGATACAACTTCCTCCCATTCATAAGAATCCGGCATAGACCCATACTAAGGCTTGAGCCGAAATCCATTGACCGGCTTTGGTAGGGTCATGCCATCAACGGTGACCAAAATAAATGTACCACTGCCCACCTTTGCCGCAATTCGGTAAGGACCGATCCAATGTAATTTGAGTTTTTCAGGGTGGGTCCATCCGGGAGTGAAAAAGTAACACTGGATCACCTATATCAAATATTTTGTATTTCGTATTACGATCCACCCAAAGCTTATGTCTATGCTTGATAACTTTGGCACTCTAAGAGCTCTGCATTCAACGTTCATCCAACGTCATAAGCTGATCTAGCCGATGAGCCAAGGAGTCTTTTGGAGCAAGGTGTTCCTGGATTGCCACCCACAGACTGCCTCCAGCCCATATAGGAGAGAGAAGGGCGTAAGACCTGTAGCCACCTTAAAGGTTGTTTGAAAAGCCCATAACGTTGAGTGCAATTTCTGATCCCAATCGGTGTGCGATGCTCATTTACCACCTTCTGCAATATTTTCTTTAGTAACACTTGGTGGATTAGTATATTGTGGACTTCCTATGAATAATCATATGATGCTATGTCTTGGTCACTAACCAGCTCAATAGGGCATCCAAAGCGTCTGCCTCAGTCACTAACCAGCTCAATAGGGCATCCAAAGCAGGTCATGACCATCTCGTACAAAAACTTAGCTACTGATTCTACTCGATTGTCGCAAAGAGCTCGCGCTTCCACCCACTTTGTGCAATAATGCGTCACCACAATGATGTTTCCTTTTCCAGTAAACTGGGCTGCTGGCTTGAAGGTCCCACAAAATCTAGCCCCGACTTATGGAAAGGCTCTAAGGGAAGCACTGGGGTTTAAGGCACTCGATCCACTACTGTAGTCATTGGCAGGCATCACATTCCTGAGCAAACTTCCATGAATGCTTAAGAATGGTGGGCCCACTATAGTCCGCGGCTACTATTGGATGACTTCCATCTTCTTTGGATTAATCGCCAAACCATCCTTGGACACACGATATGCCTAATAAAATTCCTCTAGTGACTAAAGAGGCACACTTTGTCAGATTCAAACTAAACCATGCCTTCCTGCATTTCTCTAAAAAGAGCCGCAATTAATGCAGGTGCAGAAATGGATTAATAATAGTGGTAGCATTCAATTTTCTGTAATCCACACATACTCGTAGCTTCCCATTCTTCTTTGGCACGATCACGATAGGGAACAACCAACTTGCCTTATCAACTAGGTAGATGGATCCCACCTTCAATAACTTATCAATTTCTTCCTTCACTTGCTTTGCATTATTTGGATTCATCCGGTAACATTGCCACCGGATTGGAACAGAATCCTCCTTTAGATTAATCTGGTGTTGGTAAAAGTGAGGATCAATCCCCTTCATATCTGTGTAATTCCAAGAGAAGACATCCACATATGTCTGAAGCAACCACTGCAGCTCTGCTTTGAGGCTCGTACTTAGCTTCGTGTGCTGACCCGGGCTGTCTGGGACTGTTCGTGTGATCCCAGCTCCATATCCTCAAGATCATCTTCCTTGACCTTGCGGATAATCTGCATTTCTTGTTCATGCACCAGCTTTGCGGCTAAAAAGGTCTTGAGTAAATGATCACCGGGGACACCTTGCCCTCTTCTACAGCTCTCAGACCAAGATTAAGCTCTTCGTTCGATCAGGGAGGGGTAGACCATTAACGGTTCGACCTCGTACCAGGAAACAATGCCATCCACATATAGCTCGAATAGGGACACCAGATGAGGGTTTCCCCTTAGATTGATTTCCTCTTCATCATCTTCAACACCTTCCAGATAATTAAGACCTTCTGCCCATAAAGGGCGTACTGCCTGCTTAAAGACTTCCTTAGTCATAACGTTCACTTGGATGTTCTTCTTACCTTTTCGGAAAGTTATCAGACCAGTATCCCAATTGTGCTTGATTTTGCCTTGTCGTAGCCAAGGTATTCCAAGTAGCATAGGATAAGCTCTTGCTATTTCCTCCATCTTGATTACCACACGAACACTGTAGGAAACTGGCATCCCACAAGCTCCACGTTTGATACCACCAAACCCAAAGGTTTCACTCGTTGTTGGTCTACCATTTACTTCAAAAATTGTATGTCCCAGTGCTGATGGTGACCTCCGGGACAGTTACATCCCAATCCGGTACTGCCAGTATCCCCTTTGATGTGCTGGCCACTTCCACCCAATCTGTATTGACTATACCGATGCAACCACCGGTGTATTGGGCAATTTAACCATCTTTTTCAATAGCTGCTTCCAGTAATTTGGTACTAGGCTAAGCAGTTGATCCAATGTGATGTTTAAGTTCATATAAGCTAAATCCTCCCACATATCATAGGTGGGGTTAATTACTTGAGTTGGTGTCTCTTGCTTCCATTTTGAATCTGGGGAGATCTTCTGTCCGGGCATTGGCACCTTGTCTGTACTATAGCTTGCAAGGTCCCATTTCTCCAACGGCGCATCATCATGCACCACCTTGCGCATTCCTTTTGAGACATCCTTTGATCGAGGTGCCATAGTCAGAATACCTTTTTGCGCTTTTCGTACCATCATCGTCACCTTCTCTTGGACTTGTTGTTGCTCTTGCCATGACGGGGCTTTACCCTTTGAGGTTGTGATTTCACCAATTGGTATTAAACTAGACTTATGCTTGGACCTCATTTCAACCACAAGGGTTGGATCATCCTCCTCGACCAGTTGGTCATCCTGCTCGATGGCCACCATATTGGCTCTGCTGGTTGTGGTGTTGCTTCCCTTTGTCAAGTAATCTCATGCTGATGCTTCTGCCATAAAGGGAAATTTGTCTTGAAGTGCCCAGTGGGTTGGTAATAAAAACACTGGTAGAGCCACCAAGTGGAGGAATACCCCGTCCTCGGTCCGTAAACCATCTTGGTGGTAGAGGCTACGGCGGCAAAGGAGCTGGTGCTATCGTCTTGAACTGGTATTGTTGGTTGGATTGCTATCGCTAAGTGTGGGGGAGGTTTCCTTCCAAATTTGTTATTGTAATAGCAAGCATCTATGGTGTGGCCCATTAGATCGCAGATAGCACAATATCAATTGTGTGGCAATTTTCCTTGAGGTGTCCTCGCTTCCCACATTTCACACATAAGATTTCACCTTTGGTGCCGACCCCAGAGCTTCTAGCGTTTCCCCCCTGGATTTTGGCCCAGGTTGGATCAATTTATCTTTTACTAATTCTGTAGTCTTTTGACTCTTTTGGGACTTGCACTTCTCCTCCGGATCGGAATCACTCTCCGAATCATCATCTGTTGAAGTGGTAGCATCGTCTTCCTTAGTGGAAGATTCCAAATCGCTTTGCTATTTCTTCTTCTTCGACTTCTTAGTCTTTCATTTAGCCTTCACCGGCTGACAACGTTTGTTTTGCTCGAACTGCTGCCATTACAAGATCATCAAACATCATGTTGGCCAAATCCATCGATGCCAAGGCTTGCCGTAATTTTGACTGAAGGCCTTTCACAAACCATTCCCCGGTGCAAGCAGATTAGCGGGTGTCACCCAACTTTACAGTTCGCAAAAGTGGGTTGCATAATCCTCCTCCATTTCCTTCTTTTGCCGGATCAACCCGGATCGACCGAAGGTGCTCCAAAACTTTAGAGGCGTAGCACTAGAGAAAGGCATCTTAGCGGACTGCATATGGCAAAAATTGCATATCCGCATATTATGCCCGCTAAAGCACCGACCTTAGATTCCAGCGTTCATACAAAAACATTACATTTGTATTCATCCGGTTGATTTTGGTTGCCATTAGCACGCCATTGGCTTTCAAACATGTTTGACATGAGTATCCGGATCATCAGACTTCGTTCCTCGAAAAATGAGTACTTTATACGCTCTGGATGAGGAAGGGGTTGTGCCATACTGGGCAAAGGGGGAAATCTCCGTGGCCGTTATTTAGAGCATGATGTAGAAAGTTGAGCTAATAGCACCTCAGTAGCCAAGAGATTGGTCGCGACAGCCCAGGCATCTGGTTCGACGACTAGAAAAGCTTCATCCTCCACCGTTTCTCAGAAGTCATCGTCGTCGAGGAAGTCCCTCTGCGTGTCATACTGCTCGCCTTCAGACGTCGTACAGTTGCCATGTAAGTGGAGTATGGGAGACTCCGATAGCGCATCCTCTGATTCCGTGATCTAGAAAAGAGACGGATCCTTTGGGCCCTCTGTGGAAGAGAACCACCATGGATCCGGAAGAGAAGGAGGCGCTGATGCGCTTCATCGAGTCGCTCGTTCCTCGCATGATGTGAGTGTCGGCATATTATACCGAGTCGATCGTTCGTGCGCCAAGATGTCATGAACACCAAACGCCATCACCGGGAGACGCTAAGAAACTGTTAGAAAGGCAAATAACACCAGACCACCAGAGACACCATAAACATAAGGATCACCAAAAGTGTTGGATAATCAACACTTAATGTTTTTACTTTAACTAGCGGAGATATCATTACAGATTAAAAGAACTATAAAGTAGAACACATATAAAGACTAAAACATTACATTATATTAAGATAATGGCTGATCATCCAACTACTAATCATTGTTGTTCATGAGCATTGTGTATCCCGCAGGACTATTTTATAGGAATACAATGATGGATTTGGCGGCACCCGCCGATTGGAGTAATACCCCGCCAACTAAATATGTGACGCTCCTACTCAATAATCACAATACAATTCAAGAAAAATAGAATTTTGCACAAACTTATGAGGTAGAAAGAGAAAAATTCTATATATAATCAAGAAATCTTGAGGTAGAAAGAGAAAAATTATGTATATAATCAAGAAATCTTACAACAATATGATATAACGCACTCTTGGAGGAAAGAGCTCGAACCACCCAACCACCCTCGAGCTATCTCACTCATACTCTCACTCTCATGAAAATCTCACACTCACACTCACACTCGCACTCTCAATCTCTTCTTCGATTTTTTGTGTATTCCTCTTCTTCACGTCGTCCAAATAACCAAAAGTAGCCCCTTCTAGAGCTTTCTTGATCTGCGTGCCATATTTTTGGCAATGTTGCCCTTTTTTTGGAAAAAGCATGTTCGGGAAGCTTTCTTCATACGCGGTCATCATTCTGAAGAGATTACAGTTAAAAAAAACACTGGGAAAACAACCCTTTTCCGTGGTGCGCTCGGTGATGTGATGAGGATGCTCAATAGCTCATCTCGAAGATTCCATCCTCCTCTTCAACTTTGTATCTCTTCCGAGGCTAAATCTTTATTCTTGACCTCCATTTAGGACCTACAATGTCTTGACATGAAAATCTAGGCACATTTTTAGCACAAAAGCACTTAAAGCCCACTTTGGAGTTACCAAACGTATATGAAATAATGTGAATCACAAAGGTTTCACTTAAGCAAAATTATTCTCTGTACAAAACATAAAAACTCTCATACAAAACTTTGTTTAGTTCTAACCTAATAAAAAATCACCCACAAAAATGGTAACTACCTGAAAATGACCAAAATAATAAATTTTCTACAATACTGTTAACCTATGACGGACATTGAGACGTACTATGTTTTACGTCATTAATTTAAATATTATGAGTCATGGGCCGGGCTTGTTGGCACCATATGTTAAGGATGAAGGAATTAGGTGATCGCCAATGAGAGGCGCACCTTGAATATCAATAGGATAAGGGTTAGGATCGGCCGGCCATGTATGGGCGCCCAAGTGTGAACGGCCAAGTCATCTATAAGAGTCAAATGTAACCCTAAAATTCTCATTCTCATGTGTTGTGAATACAAGAGTGCTCTTGCCTTATCTCTTTGGTTTCCTTCTCCTGCGTGTGTGTGAGAGAGAGAGAGAGTGAGAGAGCGATCGAGCACTGTGTAGCGGCACGGCGGCGGCGGAGAGGCGGTAGAGCGGCGACGGCGGCTCCTTCTTCACTGCGATGCGAGAATCCTTCAAGGCGGCGGTTGAGCGGTGAGTGACACACCCTTTGCATTCTGTTTGAGCTTCCTTCCCTGGTTGTATGCTTGCAGCCATTCGTGGCTCGCATACGGTGTCCGGCAAGTCCCCAGCTACGACCTGTGCGACAAAAGCGCACATTTTTGGCGCCGCTGCCGGGGAGTTGCCCTGCACCAAGCTCCAGTTTGCAGCTCGGGCTGCTGCATGAAGTTTAATTTACACTGCAGGAAAGCGACTGTGTGTTTGTTGTTGAGGTGTTTCCGTGTTTTGCAATCTGTTTCTGCAATTTGTCTTTTGCATTTCTATTTCTTTTGTTATTTTTCCGCTCCGCATGTGGACGTGTGTTCTGTTATCTGGTTTTCTGCGTGTGGGGGGATTTCTGAATCCCCAGACCTGTGCTATGTGCGAACTGCGCCGCGGCCAAGGCTGAAACCTAGAAAGAAACCCTAGAAAACTTATCTTAAAAAATAAAAAATAAAAAATAATAATTTTAAAAAATTAAAAAAATAAAAAATAAAAAATTAAATTTTATTTTGAAAAGAAAAAACCAAACGTGTGGAGAGGAAAGATTTTTTATTTGGAGAAAAAAAATTTGAAAAGAAAAGACCCCAGTTGACTCACGACCCCGACCCCGGCCTCAATCTCGGTCTCTTGATATATATATAGGAGAGTGAGCCTCCATAGCTTTCTTTCAAGTGAGAGCTTATGGGAAGTTGTGCCCTATATATAGCCCACTCCCCAAGGAGTAAAGTGAGCATGTGGGATAAAGCCCTCACCCTTTCCTCCACAAGCAAATAGGCTTTTGCCCCTTCCCCCATAGGGAAACGGACTGTTTTGAGGACCACAGGAGCTCTGGATAGGCGATCATGGTGCTGTAAAGCACGCTAGGACCCTTTGAACGATACGCTCGTTTCGAGCTATCACACGCCCTAGTCCAAGTTCGACCGTAAGTAAGGGGGTCAAAAACGAGTTAAAAACAATCTAAAAACAAGTAAAAACGGGGTGCGAAACACCTAAGAACCCACTTGTGTGAGTTTCAAGGGTAGTTACCAATGCACGTAGGGTACCCACGTCACATGCATCTACATTCTGGTCGGGTGCTAGAGCCTGAACCACTAGAAAGCGTTTCAGTTTACGCAGGCTCACACCATCCCTTCACGTTGGCATCTTGGCCTTCGGCTGGAACCCAAGGGAGTGCAACCCAAGATCCACGAATAGTGGATAGTGACTCGTCCTCTGACTCAGAAGCCATGGAAGGGCACCCTACCAAGAATCCTGAGGAGACAAGCCAAAACATGCCAGTGTGGGTCCCACAACCCGGATCTAGCATGTTTAGTCGTCTAATAGAGACCTTTAGTAGAGCTACACGCTCTGAGCATGCGACAAGCGAAGTAAATGAAGAAGGAGGGGTAGTGGATTTGCCATTCACATCTCATGTGGACCCTACCCTCCCAAAGAGTGTCCATGTGGATATTCTACCCACTTCGTTTAATGAGGGCCCTACTGAGCTACCACATTCCGATGCTCTTCCTAAAGTAGAGGTCCCTAGAAGCCAACCCATAAGAAGTGACATTGCGTCCACTTCAAGAGAACCGTTTGGCACACCAAGTCTGGATGGGATATTTCTCAATGAAAATTGGGAATATGATCTACACACAGAGACTCTAACGGACAGTACGACGCCGCTACCTAGTGGAACAGTACATACAACAGTGCGTGCAAGTGCCTATCAACCATATGTACCTATCGCTGCTCATGCTCATGTAGCTCCTACGCCTCTCAGTATGCCAATGGCGTATGCTCCACGACCGCCTTATCACAACCCTTATCCAAGAGGAGCTAGGCCTAGTCACATATCATATCCTACGTCATTTGCCAACATACTCACACCAACGCTAACTCCTATCAGCCAGGCTATCCCAGAAGTGCCTCCACCAGCTATGCCTGCTCACCTAGGTGATCTCACAGCGTTTGCTCAGACGATCAGATGATCTATTGCGGAAAACATGCGGGGTATGCCTGAGAGAGAACCTAGAAGCAAGGCAGTACAAGTGGCTAAGCTCACTCAAAACTTCAGTGGTAACGAGGATGTTAGGAAGCACATTGAAGTCTTTGAACACGTGTGTGATTCCTTGGAAGAGCACAATGAGCTGCATAAGTGTAAAGCCTTAGGCTTAACCTTGAGTGGGAAGGCCGAAGATTGGTATCGAACCTTAAGGGTTGAAGAGCGCACTCACTACCCCACTCTCAAGAGATTGTTATTGAAAGAATACATACGCGAGGGTGTGCTTTGGGGAGTAGCATCTCAACTCCAAAAAGCTGAACGCGAGGAAGGGGAGTCAGTGAGAGACTTTATAAGTCGATTGAAGCATCTAAATTCTCGCTGCACTCCCGATGAACGCTTCAATAACAACCAAATCCTCGATAGATTCATCCGAGGATTGCGCCACGAGGACATTTACAATGGCCTAGTCATTAGAGGTCTTACAATGTGGGAAGCAGTCACTGCCAATGCAATCCAGTTAGAAGACAACTTGATGATTGCAGGTAAAAAGGTGTCTTCAGAAACAAAATCCGTTAGTTCGCAAGTATCTGGGCACGAGCCAATGACAGTGAAACCTATTGCCAAGGAGCCCAAGATATCCGAAATGTCTGTGACCGACCTTACTAAGGCTCTCCAAGAATACTTTAGGGGTAATCGAGCTCCTCAGAATAGCCATATGTACCCAAGAAGAGAGCAACAATGGTGTTCGGTGTGCTTAGGACCACATAGCACGAGTGAATGTCCCACATTCAGAGTCAAATTCAATGGGAATTGCAATGCATGTGGTAAGTACGGCCATCAATCTAAGGATTGCCTAGTACTTAAGCGAATGTTGGCGAATCAGGCACCACTAGCCTGGTCAAACACACCTCAAGTACCTGCGCTAATGCCTGCACAACCTGTCGAGCAACCGTCACAGCACATAGTTCCAAGGAATCCGAATGTAGTCCAGTCTGTGCCATTACCACCGCCAGTGTTAGGACCACAACCTCCACATCCAAGGATTACCCCAATAAACCAGATGGGTTGTGAGTCACATAGTGCATGTGGGGATTATGAAGAGGAGATAGATCCCACTGCTCCATACGGGATTGATACATTTGAAATGATTCCCCACCAGTACTACATGGAGGATCATTTCGGGCAAGTCAAGCCTGTATATCAAGCGGCTGCTCTAGCCACAAGAGGGCAAAACCTTAATACCTTGGCGAGGAGACCACCTCTTCAATGCTATGATTGTGGTGGACCACATCGTGTAGCGGAGTGCCCTAATAGGCTACAGAAGATCGCTACTCAAATGCAACCAAATCAAGGGAGCACATCGGGAATGCCGGTACTTACATGTAATCGTTGTGGCATAGATCATTTGATCGCTCAATGTCCACATAATCCTAATGCACCCAAGATTACGCCATTGAATTTGGTTGAGGTCACCAACCAAGCACGAGGAACCACACTTGTTGTACCCGCGAATGTAGTTACACGGTCAAGGCTTCAAAATCAAAACTACATTCTTGAAGAGAGGGATATTGCATCAATCGCTCAGGCAAAGAAAAAGAAAACATGGCGAAAGAGATCGCTTAATGCCACGAGCTCCAAGCCCAGTTCAAAGACTAACATAGGGACAGGAGACGACCCCGTGTATATGAATGATCTTGAAGATGATTCTGATTCAATAGAAACCATGGGGACCAAAGCCACTATCTTAAGGGAGGAACCCACTCGGGAGCTCAACGAAGGAGAATCAAGCGAGTACATAAATAAGGGAAAACAGAAGGAAACTTCCTGGGCCCCACAACCAAGTCAGTTAATGCCCTCTCGACCACCCAAACTGACTGAGACTCCCCAAGACAAGCCACGTGGGCCAAAAACCCTCAAGAAAAAGATTGGAACTTACCCAAACCCAGTTGAGGAGATTGAACAAGTGCAACACCTAAGGGGTTTGGTGGAAGAAACACAAAGAGAACTGGAGCCAAACCCGAGAAAAATCAAAATTCCAGACACAGTGTTTCCTACGCAAGTTCAGCCTCACCGGAACCATAAACCGTTAGCTATACCTAGTATCATTCGAGAAGAAAGTGAGGATAGGACATCAGGAAGTGGGCAAACACCCTTTTTTCTTGAAAGAATGTTTAGTGAGGGAATGCCTGACCCCATCGAAGAGGAAGTAATTCCATCTTCACCAGTCCCTAGTCAAGGGGCGATATCTCGAAAAGTACCGTTGAATGTGTCCAAGCTAATGGATTTCATGTCCTCTGAAATCAGGACCACGATCATATCCAAATTATAAGGAGATCCTGAGCTATTCTTAGCTCTTCGGGCATTTCTTAATGGAGAACTAAAGGCGGGGCTACCACAATTTGCAAATATGGATAGACCTGACACGCTTCAAGATGAAGGGGAGCATTGGGATCTACAACCCAACTTAGATGAAGATTCGGTCGTTGAAATACATGTTAACAAGTTGGGACAGTACTTTGAAGGTGGCGAATCTAATGCAACCCTCCCCATTACTACCAAGGGATTAACTCTAAAGGGAATCCTTGATGGTGGTGCTGGCGTGAGCATTGTGACTAAAAACTGTTGGGAATCTATGGGGAGACCTCACCTCGAAGTCACAAACATAGTGGTTAAGATGGCAAACAGAACTATTGCTAAACCTATTGGAATGTTAAGGGACCTTAAGATCAAGGTTCTGGGGTACAAGGTAAGACATACCTTCATTGTAATGGATTTCTCCAAGCATCCTATGTCATATCAAATGATCTTAGGCCGTCCTTTCATGAGGGAAGCACAAATGGTGCATGACTGGTTGAAAAACCATGTCTACCTACAATTCCAGGACTCTATCATTCGAGTTGATCTTGAGAATGGTCGTGCGCATCCCTTAGGAAGCAAGGTTATCATCGATAATCGATCGGATACCACTATTCACTCCGCCCCATTAAGGTATTGCTATACATGCAAAAAAAGAGACTGATGATGGGAAAGATTCTCCTTATATGGATGTCCTACTACTGGGTATGACTGAGTCGGATAACGTGGATTGGGTACACCTAGCGACAACCATAGACACATGGGGAAATAGAGGCACAAGTTGGGTAATACCTGAGGGGCAAGATATGCCACCGTTAGTGCCAATAAACATGATAGGTGTTATGCACTTGACTCCTGATGGCGAGAAAGCGGCAAACTCCATTGGCACTGAAAGTAGTGAAGACTCTGACCAATGCAACTCTGAGTATGAATCTCAAGAAGAAACTAACTCTGAGCCTGATGGGGGGGATGAATCAAATATTCACCCAAATGTGAAAGCAAGGTGCTCAAGGCCTAGGACAGTGACCTCTTGCAGTTCATCCGAAAGTGAGGGGGACACAAGTGAAGATCGACCAAGTGAGTCCGAATCTGATAGAAACAAAAATCAAAAACTTGGTAAGAAGAAAACGAGACATAAGCGCCAACGCTATCGAGCTAAGGTGCGAACTACAATAAACAAGGAAAGATCCACTGCAGAATGGCTCAGTTATGTAGGAGCCATTGATGCTCATCGGAAGTTAGCGGATAATTGGGGACAATACCTCCAAAGTGTCATGTGGTGTATTCCGCAACCTCATGACATCGCCCAATTAGAAATTGAAAACTAAGTCGTACTGCAAGGAGGCGGCAAAACCAAGAGTTGGCTCAGCAGCAAAAGGAAGCGGAATTGAAAGAAAAAAGCCTGGCACAACAAGAACCAGTAGACTTACACCCCGCACCCGAGCATTTCAAATCATTCACCATAGGGGAACGTAAAGTGGTCTACACAAAAGCCCAACGAACGCCTACCAATGGGAGTAGCGGTGTCTACGATGGCCCTGCGGTAGTTAAGGAGATAGACTTAGCAGATCTGGGTGAGGAGTCTAAACCAGTTTTTATTGCTCAAGACCTCACCAAGGCAGAAGAAGCTGCACTTACGAAGCTTCTTAAAGAATTCAAGGACATATTTGCTTGGACATATCATGATATGAAGGGTGTTCCACCCTCGGTGGTGCAACACACGATTCCAATGATTAGCACTGCTAAACCAATCCAGCAACGTCCCTACCCAATGAATCCTAAGTACGCAAAGATTGTACAAGAGGAAATTGAAAATCTTGTAAAATGTGGATTCATATACCCTATTGAGCACTCAGAACGGGTTTCTTCGATAGTCATCGTACCAAAGAAGAATGGGAAACTCAGAGTGTGCGTTGATCTCAAAAAGGTTAATGCAGCCACCAAAAGGGATCATTACCCCCTGCCATATTCTGAACATGTGCTTGAAAGAGTGGCAGGCAAGGAGGCATATAGCTTTTTAGATGGGTACTCGGGTTACAATCAGATCACAATTGCAGTCGAGAACCAAGCTAAAACAGCATTTATCAACGGAGTTTGGAGTGTTTGCCTTTCGAGGCATGGCTTTTGGCTTGACCAATGCACCTGCAACATTCCAACGATTGATAAACACGGCCTTTAAGGAATATCTAAGGGACTTCTGTGAAGCTTTCTTAGATGATCTTTGTGTTCATTCCTCTTGGGACGAGCACTTGATGTGTTTACGAAAAATATTTGAAAGGTGTAGATTATATCGCATCTCCTTGAATCCTTTTAAATGCCAATTCTGGGTTAAACACGGAGTTATCTTAGGGCATATAGTGTCCAAAAATGGGATTTCCACGGACGAGAGTAAAATCAAGGTCATTCTGGAACTGCCACCACCCACCAACTACAAGGGAGTCCAACGCTTTATGGGCCACGTTGGTTATTATCGAAGGTTTATTCTCTTCTTCGCCAAGATAGCTCGACCATTGTATAAGCTTCTCATCGAGTTTATTTGGACCAAAGAATGTGACTGTGCCTATGAGCTATTAAAGAAGGCCTTGGCCAATCTTGAGAATGCCTAACTGGGATTTACTCTTCCATGTGCATATTGATACATCAAACTTTGCTATTGGGTGTGTGTTGACTCAACCTGGAGAACACAAGCTAGACTACCCCATTAGCTTTGCCAGTCGCCAGTTGAACGATGCTGAGATGAACTACACCACTACGGAGCGAGAAGGGTTGGCAATGATATATGCAGTAAGGAAATTTTGTTATTACCTCCTTGCCACCAAGTTTGTTTTCTATGTGGATCATCAAGCATTGTTGTATCTGGTAAACAAACCATGCTCCACAGGAAGAATCACACGATGGCTATTGATTCTTCTTGAGTTTGATTTCACTGTTGTTATGAGACCTGGCAAAAAACATGTCATGGCTGATCATTTGTCTCGCATACCTAATGGTGAGACTCCTACGGGGGTTGATGATGACTTACCGGACACTTCCCTGTTCATGGTGGAGACAATGCCTGAATGGAGTGAGAAGATTGTTAACTTTTTGGTTAATGGCTTTCCACCCAAGGAGCTTCGTAAAGATCTAGCTTGAAAGCTAATCAAAGAATGCGAACCCTATCGCCTGATAGCCGGGACTCTTTATAAAAGAGGAAAGGATGATGTTCTTAGGCGTTGTGCCCGAGAGGATGAGTATCTATACATTTTGCAAGAGGCACATATGGGCGTAGCCGGTGGTCACTTCTCAGGAGACTTAACTGCGCGAAAGATCTTACAATCAGGGTATTGGTGGCCCACTATGTTTCAAGATGCATCACTCTTTGTGAAGGGTTGTGATGAATGCCAACGATACAAGAAACCCCAACGGAAAGATCAGATGCCCATACATCCAATCAACGTAAACCAACCATTTGAAAAGTGGGGTTTAGACTTTGTAGGTCCAATTAGCCCAGCGGCCCGAAACACACAATCTCACTATATTATTATGGCCACTGACTATATGACCAAATGGGCCGAAGCGAAAGCGACACGTAAGGCAGATGCAAGGACAACAGCCAAGTTCCTCTTTGAAAATATAATCACACGATTCGGTTGTCCTTTTGAACTTGTGAGCGACAATGGTATGCATTTTATAAATGAAGTGATTAAGGAGCTCACAATAAATTTCATGATCTCCCATCATAAATCTACTCCTTACTATCCGCAAGCGAATGGCCAAGCCGAGAGTACCAACAAGACCTTAATCTCTGTTTTGACAAAGACAGTTGAAGCTCATCGCACGGATTGGGATCTAAAGCTCACGACAGCTTTATGGGCCTATCGTACTGCGTACAAAGTGGCTATTAATTGCACACCATTCAAAATGGTATATGGCCAAGAAGCAGTCATGCCGTGGGAATTTGTCATTCCTAGTCTTCGTGTTGCTACTCAAGAGGGTTGGGATGGTAATCCCTTAGCAGAGCGTCTGTATATCCTTGAGCGGCTAAACGAAGAAAGATAATTGGCTGTGTACAATGCCCTTGTGGAGAAGGATAGAAGGAAAAAATGGTTTGATTGCCACCTAAAGGACAAGGACATCAAGGTTGGGGATAAAGTCCTAATGTATGGAGTGCAAAACGAAAAGAAGAAGCTCAAATATGCTGGTAAGGGACCGTATAGAGTATGTGAAATTACCCCGCAAGGTACCATCAGAGTGGAGACTCTCGACGGAGTTGAAACCATTGGATTCCTTAATGGGAGTAAATTCAAAAGATACTATAACCCCCTAAGCCAAGAGGAGTTATATGCAATCCATCAAAAGAAGGCAGCTAAAGAACAAGCTGAGCTTAAGAAAATACAAGCGAGAGTTGAAGCCAAAGAACGTCAACAGCGTGCTAGGCGCCAACGAGAAGCCAACTTGGGGATTACACAAGCATTTTTCGAGGAGGCAGACGAGGATTCACTGGAATCTAACCCACCTCTAAGATATCCAATTGAGTTACAGAGTTCTTACGGAGAGGTGCTGTATAATGCATTATTGGATACAGGAGCGCAACACAATTTGCTATCATATGGCGTGTGGTGTCAACTTGGAAAACCGCCTTTATCTAAGAGTGCTATCCAAGTTTAAGGTATCAACAAGAAGAAAACCCCTGTCTCAGGAATTCTGCACACTCCGGTTGCCTATGATAAGGGGACCGTAATTCAAAGCTTTTTGGTTATGCCTACTGGTACTATGGAACGCACTGTAAACTTAGGGCGCAAATGGATGATGGCCACCAAGTGCAATATCGATTGGGCAACTAGACGAATCACAACGCAAGAACCAACACTAGGTCTAACCGCTCAAAATCCCGCTCCTAAGCCATCAACCCTGGACAAAATGTTAGATAATGAAAAATCACAAAATCCAGTGGCAAAACCATCTTTGATTGTTTGCCACCCCTCTAACGCTTCAACGCCAAGAGTGGAAACATGCAGGGTGGTCTCTAAAGCTCCGCTTACTATGCCAAAAAACACATACAAATGGGTCCCAAAAGCTTCGTTAATAGCTACTTCCCCTGCTCAATCTCGTTCAGCCACCAAGAAGCCTCGTAAAAGGAAAGCAGCTACCCACACGAGAAAGGGCAATGTAACATCGCGATGGATCCCTAAAAAATTATTAGTAGCCCAAGGGTACTACGAGGGGAATGACCAGATTTGGGTCCCTAAACATAAGGTGAATCCCTCTACATCACCTGTAAAACCTTGCAAACCAATTGTTGCCACCCTAATGACAATTCAAGACCGTGGTAAGGGAAAGGTAACAGAGTGCTCCGCACCACTTCTTCCAGAGTTAGTTTGGATTACCAAACGATATCGATCAATACCACCTAGCTCAGGAAGGGGGGAGCCACATGAAGCTTCTAGCTCCTCATGCCAGGCACACATTGATATAGAAGTGTCTACATGCTCTACACCTACTCTTGTCAACACCCAACAAAAAATCAATGAGTCTACGTCTCCCCTTGTAATAGTATCGTCGAAAACCATTTCCTCCATTCGTCAATGGGAGCGTACACTACCATCTCTACAATTGGATGTGGCCACAAGGGTCATAAAAAGCTATCTGCCCACATCACAACCTATGACCCGCTGGACAAATTGGTTCCAAGAGGCTGCAACATCATTGCAAATAATATGATCTACCCAAGGAAAGGGGGAGCATGTACTCACGCTCGACATTCTAATGCTTCCTCCTTAACCTTCTCCCCTGACCATGTAATTGCCAAATTCAAGGGGATGTATATATATAGCTTCATACATTTAAAAAAAAAATAAACAAAAAATAGTAAAAAGAGCAAGAGCACAAAAAGAGAAGAAATATCCGTATCCAATCAAGAACTAGATTGACCTGTCATAAACCTACTGATGCTATATCTGTGTTTGCAGATATGGCAGATGCACGATCATCATACACTTCATCCACTCCCACCTTTGGTGAGAGGTATCATCTGTACCTTTCTCAGATATTTCACATGTGCTATCCTTCCTATAATTGAAACTGAATGGGATCATATAGATGTACTAGCCAGAGAGAAAAATGTTGAGGAATTAGAATGGCTAATTCGCCTATTGACCATGACTGACCCCTACTCCGTAGAGGAAATATCCCCGATAGCCCAATGCTTTCCTTTTCCACAAGATGACTATCCTCGCATGGTTACATTCTTGATGAGTTTATGTGGATGGGAAAATGAAAAGGAAATATCTGACAATGATGAATGGACGGATGAAACTCATGGCACTACTGAGGTTGACTTTATTTATTTGGATGATGCGGATAGAGGCTTAGCCTTAGGGTTAGAGCCAGGACTCTACAACATCCTCTTACCGTATCCTCAGTAGTAGTGTGGTGACTGGTAGGTAGGTTAGTGTTTTCAAGTTTTTTCTAGTTTGGATTCCTTAAACGAGTCTTTAATTTTTCCCACTGATGTGCCTCTCGAGGTATAGTGCTTGCTAGTTGATTGTATAGGTTGAAAAGTTTGAGGTGGGTTCGCTTTCAAGTCCTGAGATAGCCGCAACGCTCATACATAAATATCTCATCAAATTGCGGGCATTTCTCTCATCGAATCAAGGAGATCTCCAAAATACAGGTGTAATTCTTCCATACCCACTCTCTTTCGTTTTTTCTGTTCAATTAATTGCATGAACTATAATGCATGACCACATGGAAATTGTCAATGTACTACTTAGTTTTTGAAGTTGCTTGACGTGTTAGTGTAAATCATTAATAAGCTTAACCTTATTAAATATATTCCTGAGAATGCATGACGTCTTTAGTTAACCTTGGAATACGATTGTCTTAGGTCTAGGGTCAAACCATCTTAATGTTTGACACCTGGCTTGTGTCCCTAGGCTCGTGGTATTAACTTGTTCTTAGAGTAGACACAGTGTGGTCATCTATTTATTTATTAAGCTTGGTTATTTTCCTTGACTTAGGCCAGTTATAAACCTTGATTAACCTTTGTTCTCCTTACCCTCGATGTATTTGATCTCAAAATCATACTCACATAGGAGGTCAAACCACCTCCTTTGCCTATTTTTTAACAAAGGTTAAGTGAATAGATATTTTAAACTTTGATGATCAAACTTGACACCAAGTAGGAAATCTTAAGGGCATGCACAATTGCGGCCAACTCGCGGTCATGGGTAGGATACTTCAAATCTTCATGGCTCCTAAGTTTCCTTGACTCATATTCTACTACTCATCCATCTTGAGAGAGAACACACCCAATTTGTGTTCCACTAGCATCACAAGTTATTACAAAAGGTTTTCCCATTTCTGGTATTTTCAAAATATAGTTCTCAGCAAGCTATCGTAGAAAAGTCTCTAATGTGTTTTCTCTTGAATTGTGCCAATCCTATGAAGCTCCTCGCATCTATCACACACCTTTGTCTAGGCCATTCCATAATCACTTTAATCTTCTCGGGATCTATGTGGATACCCTCCTTAGAAATGACATGGCCTAATCATCATCAACTGGGTGATCTAATAGAAGCAAGGGAATTTGTAATCCCTTTAACCTTCATTGTGAGTAATCATTTATACTTAGCTTCCCTCTGATCACATTATGTAGCTCCTGCTTTAGCTATGCTAGCCCATTCTCTGAGCAACCTTCTCCGAGCGAGGTAAAAATTAGAGCCAAACTTGGTAATAAACCCGAAAAAATTAGCATTTTCTCAAGCAAACCAGAGGGCTGTCTTTCTCATACACATGAGCTTTCCACAAAATCAGAGAGCTGGTTATCATATACATGGGTTTTCCAAAGCCACAAATTGGTGATTCCTCATATATATATGAGTTATTTCACAAAAAAGAGAACAAAAAACTGGCCAGCCGTCACTTACATTGCATGGGTTGTCATCATGACAGAGAGCCACATTCTTTATGCGTGGCACCTTCTCTTCATTCATACAAGTGGCGTTGCAACTTCTCCTCCCCTCCTACACACAACCATACAACGTACATGCGCAGCTTCTATTGTACACATGGCTGCGCTTCTCCCCTTACTCACACTGGCTATGCAGGCTCTCTGAAAGCTTTAGAGTAATGAACTCTCCCTATCACACTTATACATATGGACTGCACGGCTCATTGAGAGCATTAGAACACAAACTCTCCCACACACATGGGCTGCACAACTTTCTGAAACACACATGAAAACTACAGCTCCCCTTAGGCTCTCTGAGCTTTAGAGTAATGAACTCTCCCCACACACACTCTGCGCTACAGCTACGCTTTCTCTTTTCTACACAATGGGCTGCGCTCATGTACTGCGCAGCTCTCCTAGAGTCTTAGAATGGCGAGCTCTCCCTATCACTCTTTGAAAACTCTGAGAGCCCTTCTACACACCAATAGAGAGTGCAGCGCAGCTCTCTGAAAACATTAGAGCTGAGCTCTCCCACACACTCTATACACACTACAGCTACGCTTTCTCCACGCACATGGGCTGCGCTTAGAGCATTAGAGCTGCGGGTACCATCTCTATACACTGGCTTCGCTCCCCTCCTCCTCTTATACTCATATGGCTGCGCTGCCCGTTCAACCCAAAAAAGAAATATTATATTATTTATAATACTTCCAAGGATGCCAGGTCGCCAGAGAGCTCACCCCCACCTCCACGCGGCGCTCCTTTGAAATTTGAGGCTAGTTGAAGAATTTTTTGAAACAATCCAAGGCCACCTTCTATTTTTAGCAAGCCTTGTATTAAATCCCATGGTGACTCTTGCATTCAAGGAAGACTTTGCACCTTCTTAATAATATCTTGTGGACCACAAATACCTTTGTTTCCATGAAATGCCAAGGACCGGTACTGTAGCTGACCTCCTCTAACGGGTCCCTGTCCAACTTTTAAAAAAATAGTGCTTTGCATGCTCACATTATTTGTCAACAACCTTGTCCACATATGATAGTGCTAAAACCTGCCTTGTGAAACTGATTCTCATCTCACACCCCTTCCATTTCCCATTTATCAAGGTAAACCAATAACTAACTGTACACATTGCATATTTTTGTTTGATCCGTTCACATGTGGCCTTATACCCCCTTTGGCCCTTGGAGATGGACACCCTTTATTTGTAAATGCCATGCATGAGTGTGTACATATGCCAAGAAAATATTACAATCAATATTGGTGAAAGTAACACTTTTATAATAAAAAAATTCTTTTATGCATCACTTTATGCATAAAAATCAATATTGGTGTGAAAGTAACACTTTTATAATTAAAAAAATTCTTTTATGCATCACTTTATGCATAAAAATCAATATTGGTGAAAGTAACACTTTTATAATAAAAAAATTTCTTTTATGCATCATTTTATGCATAAAAATCAATTTGATGAAAGTATCACTTTTATAATAATAAAAAAATCTTTTATGCATCATTTTATGCATAAAAATCAATATTGGTGAAAGTAACACTTTTATAATAAAAAAATCTTTTATGCATCATTTTATGCATAAAAATTAATTTTGATGAAAGTAACACTTTTATAAAAAAAATATTTCCAATATGTATCTTTCTATGCATAGAAATTAATTCTAATAAAAATAACGCTTTTATAATAAAAATATTTTCAATATGCATCTTTCTATGCATAGAAATTAATTCTAATAAAAATAATGCTTTTATAATAAAAATATTTCCAATATGCATCTTTCTATGCATAGAATGAAAATAACACTTTTAGAATACACAAACGGAGGAGATTACTCTTTTTGAATAACATAAAGATAAAACTTGTTTCCATAAAATTTAAGAAAATTTTGCCATAACCTCCTTTGTATGGCTGACCATTTCTCAATTTTTACATTCTAAATCTACTTAGAATTTACTCCAAGATGAATTAAAACACTCTAATCTAATCAATTTTCACTTCTAAAGAGCAATCAATAGGAAAAGTTTAACTTATTTTGTTTGTTTCCCATTTTAGGATAAAGAAAAGCTGAAATTCTTAATGAAGAGAAGGGGGAAGCCTTTCCATCAAGGCATAACATCCAATTTCACATTTAAAAAAAATAAAAATCATAAAACCATAGAATAGAATTAAAAAAATAGAATTTCTAACTTACATGGAGTTTTGTGAGCTTTCCTTTGGCTTAAGGGATTGAGGGTTCTACTCTTGCTTGGATCAAGAGTGGCCACCAATTCTTTGTAGAGGATTTAGTCAAAAACAATTGAATTATCAAATGAATTCAATATTTTTGGCTCTGGGGAGGAGTAGAGTAACAGTGCATAAACACTATTAAGCTTTTACAAAGGGGGAGGCTTCTATTTATAGAAAAAAGTGAGCCTCAAACCAAGCAAACTGATTCTAGAATTTTTCAGATCAGTTTGGTCAATTTTTGACCATTTTTGGGTCAGTTTAGCTTACTTTTTGAAACTAGACTTGAATTAGGAGAGAGGAGAGATGAAATATCTCATTTTATTGATTTAAAAATGGAAAGAAATGATGAGAAAAAGGCACCTCCTTCATGAGGGACAATCCCCATTTTGAGGTGTCAAAAATCAGTTTTTTTAACTATTTTCCTTGGTCCTTAGTCCACTCTTCATCTTATGTGAGTATTTACTCATTTTGGGGGGGGGGGGGGGGGGTTCTTTATTTCTTCAATTTATCTCCTCCCTACATTTGGATTAATCTAATTGGTCCCTCATAACCTTAATCTAAAATTTTCAAAAAATCTGGACCCTTGGCTAAGGCCTTTTGAGCAGATTATATCTTATTTCTAATGCACCTTAGGAATTTCTTTTTAAACTTCTGTTTCAAGGGAATTTAGTTTAGTAAGAAAGGATATTTTTCCATCCAAAAATATCTAAAAACTGAGTTACCTTTCTCTAGAATATT